>NW_007402133.1:0-782 GCF_000475195.1 Diaphorina citri | reverse complement strand
TTTTAGTTCGAAGTAGGTTGGACAAATAAAGATTGAAGCTGGTTAGGCTGAAGATCTGGATAACTTGAAGTATGTACATATGTACCTACATAAATATGTCTGTGTGTGCATTATAATATGTTGGGAATTAGGGATTCGACAAATAGAGGGATGTGCAGGGATTGATCAAGCAGAGGGATTAGGATAACGTGATGGGCGTGAGAAGGTAGCATTTGGAAACAAATCTTTCAATGATGTTTAGGGAAGGCAAAGGAAACAAGTAGGGAAATTCCAATACCTAGGTTACTCCAATACCTTCGTCAAATTAAACACAACCAAAACCGTTCTGAAAGAGGGAAATGTAACAACTGAGGTTTTATTTCCCCGAAAGCGAAGAGAAAAGGAAGACAGGATAGGAGAAAGCCAGCCGTTCCGAGAACGAACCTTATCTTTTGAGAGAGGGAACTATAACGATGGAGGTCTTATCGGCCCAAACTCGAAGAGATGGAGGAGAACAAGATAGTAGAAAGTCAGGCTTTTCGGAAACTAACCTTATTTAGGATAAAGCTCACCCCGGCCGTGAATCGAACCCTCGCCCTAGCCCTTACAAGGCAGATGCGCTACCTTCCAAGCTAACAAGACTGGCTCGAGTTGAAACTTGAAATTCACTTCGCTCGTTCAAACAATTTCCTCGTCATGTGTCACTTAAAACGATGATAAAATTCGTTATAAAGTTATGAAATAGGTAACTACAAAACTTATTACCTTTATATGATACAATGGATACACGTTCCGGTTTTGAT
>NW_007402132.1:0-782 GCF_000475195.1 Diaphorina citri | reverse complement strand
AAGTAGGAGAGGAAAAAAAAGGAGGAGAGGGAAAAGAAGATGAAGAGGAGGGAATGAAGAAGAAGAGAGGGAAGAAAAGGAGAAGAGGTTAGGAGGAGGGTGGGAAAGGGAAGGAAGAGGGGAAAGAGGGGGATTTTGGGTGAGCAAGCAAGATGCGGAATGAAAGTTGGAAGGATAAAAAAAAGTTCTCCTGTAAGATTAGATGTTAACATGATAACAGAAATGTCTTTAGGAAATTTATTGGGGGAGTTGATTGATAAGAAATTCGTTCAGCACATTGCTTGTGCCACATTTTTAGCTAAATTCCCATTCTCTTTTAGGGATTAACTATTTACTGTATTATTTATTTATATATTTTATTCTTTTTTATGTAAACTGTGTTTATTTTGGTCCAAAAAATAGTTCAATACTTTTCTTGGAATTGATTTTATGGGAAATTCTTTTCAATTATTAAATTGGTGTCAAATTATTTCAACAGATTCTTATCCTTCTTGTGCTCCTTCCTTTCCTTTTTCTCCTCATTAGGCTCCTTCCTTTCCTCCTTCTTCCTCCTCTTCTTCTCCTCCTCCTCTTTTTCCCCATTTTCCTCCACCTTCGTCTTCTTTTTCTTCTCTTCCGAAACAAGCCACGGGGGAAGCAAGAACAACTTGACAAAAGAAAAGGATTTAATAGGGGATAAACAGACTCAACTTTTTTTCTTCCCTAAAAAAAGGACTTGGGGTGATTTCTTTTGATAAAAAAAGAAAAGAAAATAATCCTTGAGCTTATTTCAACAAGTGGTC
>NW_007402131.1:0-782 GCF_000475195.1 Diaphorina citri | reverse complement strand
AACACACATCGGGCGTAAACTGATTGATACGTAGTCCAATTAAAATTCGTTCAGCAAACGGATATACTGAACATTTCCTACAAGGATTAACACAGTAACAGAGCCCTAACAGCAATAATAGCTAGCAAAAAACAGAGTCTTAACAGCAATAACAGCTAAATAACGATGTCCAGAAGAAATGATCTATTTACGAATGATAATCACGACTTAAACCGAATTAAACTAATTAATAAACTTGTATATTGTTGGGGATTCGCTCATCGTAATGGTTTCGGAGTGGTTTAATTGATCCTTGATTGTAGAAAGTTGTGAGAATATTCCAGCAGTACTCACTATATGGTGGGCAATGAAATAATTAGTGTGAAGGAAAGAATTGCTTTGAGCACACCAAGTAATGGGTTGAGGTACTTAAAGTAAAATATACACTTTGGAATGAGTAGGGCTGCAGGCGTACGATAGGTAGATATTAAGATGGAGGTATCTACCGATTTAATTCAACTGTTAAATGCTACTTTTTTTGCAAAGGACATATTTTGCAAACACCTACTTTGCTATTAATAACAGTGATTACGATTATTAATGCTGCTCGAATAACTCTAAAGAGTCCTTTTACATAGTAAGGTTTAGGAAGTTTAGGTACCTACTATTATTGTGGGCAAATTATCACGAATGAATGGATTTAATCCCAAGTCTTCCTGCTTATCAGGAAGACTACCCTGGCCACTGTGGTTTACCTACACAGGCAGGATGGAAAGGGAGAGCAGAGCAGGGGGGGGGGGGGG
>NW_007402130.1:0-782 GCF_000475195.1 Diaphorina citri | reverse complement strand
ATGTTCCCTTTCGGTTGCAATGAACAGGCGACCTTTTAGTACTGAAATGCCGCCTACGATGTATAATAGATAATATTATTACAACAATTTTTAACAACTGGAATATTCTCAATGCTTGGATGGTGAGAGCTGAGAGCTATTACAATATACTCCAAGTCAGAAACGTAATGTAGAGGCATATCTTGTCATAATAAAAACTGCTCTAAACTGCAGCATTACACATTCCAGCGCAACTTTCAAGCTGTTAATGAGCTCTTGGTGAAAAGAGAGTAACAAACAGAATGCCCTGTCTAGCAAGGAACTGAGGAACTGTGTTGTCAATTTCTACTTCATTATCTTCCTAGAAGAAATGAGAAAAATTCCGATATCTATCGAGCAAACTGAGAAAACTTCTTAGTGAAAACGTAAATGTACGCTTGAAGCTTGATTTCCTGATCTGTGCGAGGCATATTACTATAGGTCACTGTGGTACCTAATGATTAAGCCTTCAAAGAGGACATGTGATTCATAGAATAATGTGAGTTATAAATGTTATACCTACTTAATAAATGTTGTAATTTTATCTGCAGGGACAAATTTCTAAGAACGGAATCTAACCAAACGCAGCTATTGGGGGAATTAATAAAAATCGAGAAATTTTGAAGATAAAAGTCCCAAGTTCCAACTTATGAGAATATAACATCAGAGCCACCATCAGAATGACAATAAAAACAAATCGTCCGTTCGGAGATTCTTTTTATTTCACTTAATCGACATTTAATATCAAAAATTAAACCAAAACT
>NW_007402129.1:0-782 GCF_000475195.1 Diaphorina citri | reverse complement strand
TCAAATCAAAAATCTTTCCAATCTTTCCATTTTGTGATTCAAAAATTTCAAAAGTTACCTATCATTATAGAAGAGAAGGTAGCAATGTTAATTTTTGAGATTAATACAAAGAGGTAAATAAGGGGTTCCCAAATAGTCGAACCCCGTGTACCTTGGGCCCGGCCCATAAGAACTCGGGTTTCTTGGAGATTTCTTGGTTTTAGTCGAACCCCGTGTACCTTGGGCCCGGCCCATAAGAACTCGAGGGGTTTCTTGGAGATTTCTTGGTTTTGAAGATATTTATTTAATTTACCTTCTCGAAAAGGGGGCTTCGCTTTTTTCGACCGCCCTGGGGACTTAGCGGGGATCGGGGATGAATACCTAATTCCCAATTACCTTACATCTCTTTTTAGGTTTAGCCAGGAGTTAAGAAACTTGATAGGGATAAATTCGGGTATTCAAGTGTGCAGGGTTTCTGTTGAAGAGTATATTCGGCGGCTGTTGAAGTATATTTTCTGTTGAAGTATATATATCTAGTTCCGGCAAAAAATGATGTAAGACACATATGTGAACCCTAAAAACCTTCCTTGAGGACAAAGCATATGCTTGGCCCTTATACCTCCATAAATATATGGGTTTGGCTGACAATGAAGTTATATTAGGGACTTCTTTTCTTTCTCGACCTTGAATAGGGCAGACGTCAGTCTTCCCAGTACAAAGGGTATCCCCGCGAGGCAGACTCTTGGGAATGGGGGTCTGTGTCTCGGGAGCCCTGCGTCTTCTCTCAGAGAATTTTCCTTATT
>NW_007402128.1:0-782 GCF_000475195.1 Diaphorina citri | reverse complement strand
CATCCCTGACACAGGGAGGTTATCTTCGGTAACGTGTTCACTTCGGTTGAATGCAAATCAGACCTACCTGTACCCCGTATCTCCATGCACGAGCTACCTCGGCAGAGACTAAAGAGACAGATACAAGTGTTTCATGTGGAGTGATTGAGAAATGAAAGAGGACAATATGGAATATGAATTGGATGCGTTCCTTTTCATATTCGCTGCTCGTTCCAAGAAAAAGTAAAAAGATAACTTGGTAAATCATTTTCCGCGAATTAAAACACATGTTATTTCTATACTAGTGCTCTGACGAAGAAGGCAATAACAATAAACACGAGAAAAATCAATTCAAAATGACCCAATGAGCTATACTGGTCTCTCAATAAACTTTTAGTTCACAATAAACACGAGAAAAATCAATTCAAAATGACCCAATGAGCTATACTAGTCTCTCAATAAACTTTTAGTTCAATCACTGAATTTAAAATTAAGTGATCAGTGAACTATCATGTTTGCTATTTTGCCTAATTTACCACCCGTCGTCACTTTGAATAAGAGCGAAGAAATGTACGGTAGAACTTATCAAAATCATCAACACCTCAATAAAGCTGATCCTGCTTCGTATGTTCTTGAATAATATCAAGTTTAAAAGTTATGGCTGTTTTCGGTGACACTTATGGCTAATTTTTACCAGCATTAAGGTGTGTATCAAGTTCTTACAGACTCTTTCGCCTCTCACCGAATTCAGTTGTGAATCTGGTTTTCTTGTGACTTCAATGTTATCAAGAGTTCTTATCTCT
>NW_007402127.1:0-782 GCF_000475195.1 Diaphorina citri | reverse complement strand
GAAGATTAAATGTAGATCCTCGAAATTTTGATCCGTGAAGAAAGAGAAAAAGATAAACACGAACGTAAATATGGAGAATAAGAGGAGGAGGAGAAGAAAGAGAAGAGAAGGAGGAGGAGGAGAGAAAAGGGGAGAAGGAAGAATAAGAAGAACGAAGAAAGGAAGAAAAGGGATAAAACAACATCAGTTGCTCCATTTAACTCTGAATAAATAAACAACTTGTATTTCATCCAAATTTGTGTAGGTAACTACCTAGGTACATCAAATGAATATACCCAGGTTCAATTTATATTTTTTTTGGGTTATTTGTCTTGTACCTAGGTGTGAAAATGGATAAATACTAACTTATTAAATAGGTATAAATTTTATCATAATATCCAATAATAATCGAGCAGTTATAAGCAGGGCCCCGCAACAGCCAGTCACGGAATCTATCCTTTGCAGATACAAATTTCTTGACCCCGCCGGGAATCGAACCCGGGTCTCCCGCGTGCAAGGCGAGTGCAGTGACCACTACGCCAACTTGACCCCGCCGGGAATCGAACCCGGGTCTCCCGCGTGCAAGGCGAGCGCAGTGACCACTACGCCATGGGAGCTGACTAAAGGTAGGTATAATAATCAGCCCGATTACTGTGAAATTTGTTTAAAATTTTATTTGAAAATTGAAATAAATAAATAAAAGAAAATAGTAATTGAAATAAATTATAAACAGTCACTGTTTTTTTCCCATCATGTTTTCCATCATTCCAGATTTTTTTTTTTTTTTTTTTTTTTTTTTTTTT
>NW_007402126.1:0-782 GCF_000475195.1 Diaphorina citri | reverse complement strand
GTTGCTGCGCTTGGCGGTATTTTGACCGCTTTTGGACAGATTTCGACCGTTTTTTGGCGGTTTTCAGCTATAGCGACAGAACGGTTAGAGATATTGTAAAAGTTAGGGTAAAAGAAGACTCAAATAACCATCATTCAATAGGATAAGGAAAGTCGTGTGATGTTCACACCAGATTTTTTGGACGATCTAAAGGGATTTTTAATGATCTTTTTCGAATGTAATACTAAGTCGTGTGATGTTCGCACCAGATTGTTTTTCTATAGGAATTTTCCGCTTCGCAAAGTGGAAACCATATTGCATGTTGGATGTGAGAGGTTTACAGAGTGGAAAACGATTGACCATCGCCTCAAGGCAGTATAAAGGATAGGATAGGAAAGGAAAGATAGTACAAAGATTTGGTTAGGTGGAAGAGCTCATGACGTGGGAATCTTGTGCGACTGTCCAAGCTCACTAATAGACTGGCAATTTAGGATTGCACACTTGGGAAGTGAATTTTCACCTGCAAAAAAGTCAGCATCACGGGGTGCCCCACACGGTCACCCGTTCAGATAGCAACCACGATGTTGCTCATCTTTAGGGGATATGTCAGAAGCTGGTGCATTTAACGTTTCATGGCCGCTGGCTTAATTTTCATATTAAAACCCCTACAGTTACAATCCCTACATTACATTTTTTACAGACTCAACAGCTACACTACAGTATAGGTAGGTACATCCTCTAACCTCTACAGTCCATCCTCTATATATCTATAATATGCCCTCTACAGTCCATCCTCTATATAT
>NW_007402125.1:0-782 GCF_000475195.1 Diaphorina citri | reverse complement strand
GAAAGTGCCGGGCAACATCAGAAATAGTTTCCTAGCTTTCATCATCAAATCATTTTTTGGAAGAAGGGAAGAAGTCTTGGATTGATATTAATTATTATTGAAAGGTAACTTGGGAAAATAAATACTCTTTGAAATATACTTCAAGTTGCCCCAAATTTAATATCAATACTTCTACACAGTAGGTATACACCTTTTCGTATGTAGTATACCAACATAACTATTACAGACTTTTATAAATCATTCAATTTATAAGTGGGTGATTCAACATGCTACATTTTCTACCAGTAGATGCAAACAGTTCACGGAAAAGAATTCCTAACCATGTCTGATCTGGATTTCACTAAATGACAAGCATTTTATGGGTTGTTTTATAGGTATTTCCATTAAAATATGTTGTATGAACTTATGTAGGTAGATATTTTTATAAATCCTAGTTGTTCTAGTTCCGTTTTGTTATCCTGAGTACTAGTGTGTACTGTGTAGTGTGTAGTGTGTACAACTTGTTAAATCGGAAACTATTTTCGTGAAACTATTGAAGATGCCCTCCAACTGTTCTCAAGAGAGTTCGACATTAGCATTTAAACTGGGAAGCGATTGGGAGCTTTGGGATAGAGTGATCTATGATATGTGATGTACAATTAACTGTGCTCATTTACAGTGTACATAATACGTCGTATTGTATTACATGCTGTACAGGGTGGCTTATAGGGGTATCGTACACATACTGCAACATTTGTTGTAAACATTATCTATTGAACTATGTTGTTAATCCTACACGTTAA
>NW_007402124.1:0-782 GCF_000475195.1 Diaphorina citri | reverse complement strand
AAAATCTTCGGGTGGCATAGTAGAATAGACATTTCAGTCCTTTTGGGAAATGAAAAATCTTGGAGCCATATAGGACATGGGACTGAAAAGTCCTAAGCGTCCTAATTGTTCACGTTAAAATTAGACAGTGTCTAATAGACACCCTAGTAAGCTTGGAAGGTTGTCCGCTTTCTAGCCCGGGGCAAACTTTATCCTAAACAGATTAGGTTCGTTCTCAGAACGGCTGGCTTTCTAATATCCTGTGATCTCCGTTGTACCCTTTATCAAATCTCTTGAAACAACATAAAAGGTTCTTAGTTGTTAAATTTACACGGGAGCAGACCTTTTTTTGGAATTTTTAGTGTAACTACAGCACGATTTCAGTATTTTGCATACTTTGTGACAAAATTTTGACCCAGCTTTGAACAACCCAAGATCCAAAGAGTTGGAGAAGGACGTGTTGATATTTGTCAGTAGACAGATTTACAACTATAGGTATATAACGCCCATCCAACCCTCAACAAGCTGTACTCATTTCGTGCGTGTAACCTCACAAAATTTTACAGGAAAAACATACAGAAACCGAGGAATCACAGGAATGTAGAACAGAAAACCCCCTCCAGGAAACAGTGCGGAATTCCTTTCCAAAATAGGTAAAACAGCAGTGACGGTGAAACACTCAATGACGGTCCTACCAGGTTATTTCGTAGCAATAGAACAACTGCTACATTAGACGCATGTGGCCTGTGTCGTAGCATGTCCATCCCGTAGTATGTCCCTAATCAGATGGGCGATAAGAGACA
>NW_007402123.1:0-782 GCF_000475195.1 Diaphorina citri | reverse complement strand
AGCTTGGCAATGTCTAGTTTCCGAATCAAGTTGATGACATCTTGTATTTCTCTCCCAGGCGTTGCAGACAAAGCAACCAGTCTGAATTTGACATTGGCCTCTTGTAGTTGTTGAACCACTTGACAATAGGCGTAATTCTTGGTAGCGCGATGTGCCTCATCAATGACAAGACATTTCAGATGTTCTGGATTGAACACACCACTACGTAGATCATTATCAATTGTCTGTGGTGTCACATAGAACACTCTCTTATCATGCCACTCCTTCTTCCTAACAGCCACTGCGGTGTTTCCCTGCAACTCTATTGTATCTTCTACAGGAATACCCATGATATCATAACAAGCTCTCATCTGCTGAGACACCAGAGGTCGCGTGGGTGCCATGAATACGATCTTACCACGTGGATACCAACGGTAGAAATTATACATGACAACAGCAGCAATAAATGTTTTACCAAGGCCTGTGGGCAAGCTAACCAAAGTGTTCTCAAACAGACAACTTTGAACAATATTTCTCTGGTAATCCCTAATTGGATAGTTGGTTGGGTAGATGTAAGTTTCTCCCGAAGATAAAAAGAAACCTCTAGCATCATCACCTTGGTAGAAAATATCTGTTGTGGAGACATTGGGATCTTCATAAACAGAGGTCACTTTCTCAGCTTCTTCTAATTGTTTGAGACTGTCCCGTTTGATTTGTTCTATCATAGCTTTTTCAGATTCTTCATCAGTATCACTGACATCTTTCATGTCATCAGTATGCATTGATTCTGCAAAACAAATAGG
>NW_007402122.1:0-782 GCF_000475195.1 Diaphorina citri | reverse complement strand
AAAAAAAAAAAAAAAAAAACGTTATACCTAATTAATATCCAACCTATCTAGATGAGGACCGCATTTAAGGCCTTCGAGCTCCATTTTTCTCCTTTACTGTAGGCCACACTCTAAAAATTTAGAGCACTAGGTACCAACTAAACTACCGATCTTGCAACACCTAACTTCTACCTTCCTTGATGGGTCAGGGCTGAGTGACCAGAGGTTTTAGTGCTGACTGATGGCTGATTATTTCAGAGTAGGTAGGTACATTCCAGCCTACTTATACTTATTGGTTCGGATTCAGTCATTTCGTCTGTTCTTAACCAAATCGGTGGTTACTTAGTTAGATAGGTAGGTACCTACCTATTTATTTAAAATTGGCCCCAAGTATGTAGGTACCTACTATAGAGTAAGTCCTTATTGCTACATCTCTTGCTCTTGAGTAAGATTGTAGTTATGTTAATCTTGTCTTGGGTAAGATTTTTCTTATCTGTTATGTTTAGTGTTTAGTTCCTTATTCCTTACTGAGGACACCTGGCAGAATTCTAGTCATGTCAGAGGACAGGTGATTGTCCTCCATGTGTACACAAACTATTGGATTAGTGCCAAACCTGGACTTGAGTAAACGGACATTTAGTAATATTACCAAATATTTGAGCATGCTTAATATTCTAAGTTTTTTGGCTGCTTATAATTCAAAATTCATGTTCACGTAGGACTTCTCGTAGGATCTTAGTTTACCTGACTCTCTCTTGTTTCTACGTGGTTCATTGTTCTTCGGAGTAGGTGCTATTGCTATA
>NW_007402121.1:0-782 GCF_000475195.1 Diaphorina citri | reverse complement strand
GGAGGTGCGACTTGAAGGAGAAGATAGAACACGCGTTACAGGTAAATATTTAAAAATTTGGCGCCCTTTTTTACAGGAAATGTTTTGTGTTGGGATATCATGACTTTTTGCCAAGTTGAGATAGGTAGTTTTTTTTACTGTTTTTACTAGACATTTGTAGGAGGATTTCCTCTTTTAAAGTTATCTGCGCAGCTTTTTTATTATTATTATTTTAATCTTTGTTTCAGAATAATAGGTTTTGATGGCAGGATTCTCAATAGTTCTTGTTGATTTATATTGCAGGATAACAGCCTAGTGTATATTGTAATGGACTCTGAACCAGCGTGCAACATGAATCAGTTCATCAAGCGAGTGTTTATGCAAGATGAGCAGTTGTTCAAATGTTTCCAACTGTTCAGGTTCTTCCTGATTTTGGACCACAGTGCTCCGCTGTTTTCACTCACAGGTATGTACAGTAGACCTACTTGTATCAACAACCATAAATCAAGAGACCTCTTATTCTGGAAAAAATGTGATATAGGGTGCTACAAGATAGGGTGGAAGAACTCTATTTTTCAGTTACTTTCCCTGATTTATGTTTATGTTGTCGACGCAGTGTGGACGTGACAGTCGACGTTGATCGACGGTTAGTCGATATGTGTGGACACACCTTAAGCAGTTGTCCCCTCTATCAAACAGTTAGTAGTTGGGTGGAAGAGCTCACCTAAGTGAGAACCTTTCCCACTTAAAATAAAGCCTTTTTTTAAGAGGTTTGACAGAGGGAACTGTAACTGCTATGGTCT
>NW_007402120.1:0-782 GCF_000475195.1 Diaphorina citri | reverse complement strand
TTCTTTCTTTTTTACGAGTAGTTCTCTAGTCATGAGGTACCTATAATTAGCCCAGCCCCGCATTGAAAGCGTAGTTGCGCGACTTTTAGGTAAGGCCAGCCACTGAGTATCAGGTAGACCTGACAGGTACACCTGATCAGGTCCGCCTGATAGTGAGTTGCTGGCCTAACGAAGAGTCGAGTGACTCCCATTGTGAGAGGTAGAGGTAGGTAGGTTCGCTATTCTCATAAGTTTGGGCAGGAGGCAAAGCCCGACTACTTTTCCAAATGTGCGACAGACCTCAATTTTTTTTAGGCCAGCCACTCTCTATCAGGTAGACCTGATCAGGTCCGCCTGTCAGGTCAACCTGATACTTAGTAGACCTGATAGGCGAACATTTTCAGCAGTGCCTGTCAGGTCCACCTGCTAGTGGGTGGCTGGCCTTGAGTGGCGTCGAGTTTATCCAACTTTCGAAGTTTTTCTGAAGGTGACGACGGTTTTGTGTTGTGTAACAAACGCACTATTAGTCATTCATATGTGAGTGAAATAGTCATTCATATTAAAATACCAGATGTCATCTCATTCATGTGAAATATGGAGGGCCTGTTTTGCTTAGGGAATGCATGAACTATATTGAACTCGTATGGACATCATTGCATTACATTACATTGAAATGGGGGTCTTTTCTGACGAAATTCCTGTGCGCGGAGTCCAGTATGTAGGACTATTGCACCCCATTCTTATAGACATCATACACAGGAAGAAAAAAAAAAAAAAAAAAAAAAACCGGGGAAAAAATCTTG
>NW_007402119.1:0-782 GCF_000475195.1 Diaphorina citri | reverse complement strand
AGCACTTAGTAATATGAAAGAAAGACCTCCCTTATTTCCTAACTGCCTATTAGGAATGCTCTGGGAAAACTGTCTGATCCTCCAGGGACAATTTCTAATAGGCAATTACGAAGTAAAGGAGGTCTCTTTTCGCCTTTGGGAGGGTTTATTTATAGTCTTGGGGGAAAGGTCGAATTTGATCGAATAGGCAATTATGAAATAAAAGGGGATCTCTTTTTCCCCTTTACTATGGGTCCTGTTGTTCGAAAAATCACAGATTTCCTCCCTTTCAAATGGGTCCCGTTTACAAAATTTAGCCAACAACTTTTGCTCTTTTAGGGGGCCGTTCACAAAATTTAATTTAACTATTCGAACTGATCGTACTTGGGAGCTCGTTCCTTTTGATTCGTGGGGTCCGTTGTCGATTTTTTGTTGAATAAAATAGTTTGTACCTGCAGATGTGGGGAAAAATACAAGACGACAGATATTTTTCTAAACAATAGAACAAAGTACGTTTATCTCCGTTTCAGCAAATAGGTACATAGGTGAAATACATATATAAATACCTAGAGCTGTACATATGTATGTACAATGTTGTGAATATAAGGGCCAGGACCAAAATCTGAGGTTAAACAACAATAGTTAATCTTAAACCAAGTGAATGATCGTAAAAGTCAATGAAAAATAAATAGAATAATACTCTTTTGAAAATCACAGCCTATTTGCACATTATCTCTCAGGTCAAATATTAATCCCCTCAACCAACCCTGACCATCGATCTGGTACGCCTAAGAAATATCGAT
>NW_007402118.1:0-782 GCF_000475195.1 Diaphorina citri | reverse complement strand
GTTCTTAGGTGAAAATTCACCTAGGAGAAAACCATAGGAAGAAAAATCTGCAGGGTTTTCTATTTTATTGTTTTCCTCGTTAATGTTTTGTGGGAACATAAAAAGTGGACAGAGTCCACTGGACACCCACTGTCAATCCCACCATAGATCCTGCTGAGTCCAATTTGTCTCTGAAGGAAATGGTGGTCTTTACCTTCGAGGTTTTTCCTACCCACATCTTTATTCTCCTCCTTCTCCTCCTTCTCCTCCTCCTCCTACTCTTCCTCTTCCTCCTCCTTCTCCTCTTCCCCTTATTCTCTTTTCCCTCATCTCACTCAACCATTCATATTTTATCATCTCCTTCTCTTTTTATAATCCATTTCTCACGTCTTGTTCTTATTCTCCTGCCTTAGTGGTGTAGTGGTCAAGACGCTCGGGGAAAAAAGAGGGCGTGGGTTCAATCCCAGCGGAGGTGTTTTGAAAGGTTGTGTTTAATATTATCATTATCACAAAAGTAAAATTTTCGCTCTTTACCGTCGTGTTTCGTCGTACAGAGTCATCAGAGAAAATGGGGTTTTTGCTCCCAAAATAAAGTAAACCCGTTGTTCGAGAGTAAAAGATCAAAGAACAATGTGGTTTATTGAAATGACCCTAGTCCCGGAATCCCGAATAAACGTCGAAATAAGTTACAGATCAAGAAATAAGAAGAAAGAAACTTCACAGCGTTTGTTTCAAACTTCACTGAATTTCAAAGGCTGTCCAATAACAGTCCCCTGTCTCCGGTCATTGAAAAAGATAGTCCA
>NW_007402117.1:7533-10769 GCF_000475195.1 Diaphorina citri | reverse complement strand
AAGAAGTTCAAGGAAGATTTAGAGAGACGAGAAAAAGAAGCAGAGAATGAAAGATACAAAGGATACAAAGTGAATAAGTCAGAAGAAGAGATCCTTCAACAGGAGATTGATAGACTAAGGAAAGAAGGTAAGTATCCTCTCAAACCAGTACTTTATGTGTTCAGGATTAATTTTTGACTTATATCCTACCAGGGCCATTGCTCAAGAAGATGATAGATAAGCTTACAATATGATTTAATATCACAGAATTTTAAACAATATTTTTTTGAAGGTAAATTAACCGGCTTATATCCTACCAGGGCCATTGCTCAAGAAGATGATAGATAAGCTTACAATATGATTTAATATCACAGAATTTTAAACAATATTTGAAGGTAAGTTAACCAAAAAAACAAGTTCAAATTCAGCCAGATCAAGTGTAGACATTGGTACATTTTATTAAATAAGAAAACTAAAATGAAGAGAGACTTCACAATAAATTTTACAGCATTTCTGTTCATGTAGGTTTATATAACATTTATAAATTTATAATATTTTTATTCACTATTGTCATGTTCCAGGTTCTATACGGTTACAAGAAGAAATCAAACTGATGACTGAAGAATTGAACGCAGCCAAAGAACTGAGTGAGCTCAATGCCAAATTGAATCCAGAAAACTACCGCCTACGCATCCGTTGGAAATCTAGCTCAACAGACACAGATGTCTATACCAGAGAAAGTTTGACCAAGATCTTTTCTAAATATGGCAAGATCAACATCCTGGTAATTTCACCCAAGAAACGAGGGTCAGCTTTGTTGGAATTTGAACATGCAGATTCTGCTCGCAGGGCTAAGCTGTATGAATTGGGACTACCAAATTGTCCTTTAACATTGAATTATTTAAATCCAGATGTGGAGAGAGAGGAATCTAGAAAGCAGCCTAAAAATCCTGTGTTTAGCAATATTGATTTCAGTGGACCAAGGGACTCAGATAGCAAAAATGTAGAGTCTAGTAATGGATCTGATAGTGATAGTACACCAAATTTATTTCCTAGTGCTAACAAATCAAGCAACATATTTCCCAGTGCTGATAAATCTAGTAATTTATTTCCTACAGCAGATAAATCTAGCCATTTATTTCCTATAGCAGATAAATCTAGCAATTTATTTCCTAGTGCAGATAAATCTAGCAACATATTTTCTAGTTCAAGCAAACCTAGAAATGTATTTCCTAGTGGCTTGTTTCCTAGTGCAAATGTGTCTAGTAACATATTTGCCAGTTCTGACAGAACTCTGGTTCATAGTTCCAAGAAAAACACAAATGATATAGATTATGAAGAAGCTGTGTTGAATCAAATGAGGAAGGCTCAAGAGAAGCAAACATGATAATGATATAAAATGAATAATAAATAAAATGTAGTTAGGTATGTAATATTATGTAAATAAAAAGGAAATATGTATGTAATAAAAAATGCTATTTTGACAATATGTATGTATATTTCCTTTCAAAAAGTTTCCTTCTTAAATTTTCTTCCCCAGACATCACAGAGCAGATCAAAAAAAAAATAAAAAAATCTTCGGGGTAGTCCGTAGTCCACATGAAAAAGGAGATTATTTTCGGGGAGTCCGTAGTCATTAAAAGGAGATATTTCGCTGTAACATATTTGAACGATGGTCACTTCACACGTAAAAAATACAGGGGTCTCCCAAATTTGTTCATGCACTTTTTATTGTAAATCGTCCAATGCCAACTGTTCAGTAACCTACACTGGAAAATTTTAATACCAATTTTTAATTTTTAGTGGCGCTTTCTAAAGGGAAAATAAGTACAGATCTAAAAGTTGTCATACATTCGCGGGGTACGTGACTGTGCGTGGAACAATGCCGTCTCTACGTCTGGTCGATTGCTACTGGAGCAATTTCCGTTCTGAGTTTTGTTCCGCCTCACTCGTTCAACGGTCTGACAGACGCTTGTCAGACGTATGAGTTTGGGACTTGCAGTCATTCCAACTAAGTGCTCTATTGAAAATGAACTAAGGGTACAATACCCCTAGTTGAGTTAGTCAAGAAGATGATGATTTCAGTCCTAGTTAGTGATATGATATCTCTGCTTAACACATGATGTAGGGGTCCTTTTCAGACTAACAGAGTGATTGTTTGAATTCCTCTCCCACTACGACAGTAGCTAGTAATCATAACTATGTTAAGTCACGTCTCTCTCTCTGACAGCAGAGTGGTATGTCCACGGTACGTGGGCTGAGCCTATTGCCTCCTGATTATTGAGGTTTGACTAGACTGCGGAATTCTAATAAGCCACTTATGTGTCTTAATCGCTCCAGCCAGTGGATTGAGAGAAGGTGCAACTTTACTTGTCCTGAGAGCAGGCAGGTCTATTGAGGAGGACTTATGCCGATACCTATTCTAAGTTATGACTGCGAATCTTATTTGTCAGATAAACATCCGCCCCTTGTACATACTTACGGAAGTTTTGTCTCTTTGTATTCATACCGAAAAGGTGATAATTCCCACACGGTAATCTGGAGGACTACGTTAGCGTGATGTAACTAGAGTGTAATTCTAAAGGAGTATGGCTGCTTAATGCTACATGATTCTGAATTTATGTGGTCACGACAGATTATATAATCGTTTCATGCAGTTCTCTACATGTTGCCTCAGGATAATCTTGAAAGCGTAACTTCAAGCTCTTACTTGTTGTGCAGTTGTCGATTAACGATGTCTGCTCAAGCTAGAAGTACATGCAGATCCTGTAGCGCATAGTTACTTGACCTTTAACGAGTGAATTTAGTCATTAGTGGATTAGACCGCCAACTGAACATGAAGTAGACAGGCTAACTGTCGTCATGATTTCTATCCGCACCCAGGTGCGGTATTGTAATCCTGAAAAATAATGTTCGTTCCTAGTATAACGATTAAACGCCTACTTTGAGGTCCTTAGTGTCTCTTCCCAGTTCAGCTATGTTTCTGGCTGATTAGTACTATACCATAGCACTATACAAATAAATCCTAAACCTGACTAGTACTACAATTAGTCTTATAAAATATATGAAATTCTGTTTGTTTAGCAGAGGTTCCAATGCTCGTGATGGAACTTTCCCGTTCTCTTTCCTCCTCAGAAGACCTCGAGCGCGCGCGCGCGTTCGCAAGCACTCAACTGACCAACAGAATGAGTTGCATGCTCAAATTCGCCGTCGTGTAGTCATTCTGGCAAACACTCGGACGGGTCCGGCGCATTGGC
>NW_007402117.1:0-5274 GCF_000475195.1 Diaphorina citri | reverse complement strand
CTCTTTTAGGGTGTCAAAAACTTTTTCAGGGTGTCAGAACTCCCTATAATCCCCGAGGAAGGAGAAATCACACGACGAGGCTTCTCTTCTGTCTATATCCGACTTAACTTCCATTTTCCTCTCTACCTTCGTATAAAGACCATCCATAAGCTCCTAAACCACTCCTAAAAAATGTAACCCTTACCACCTTAACTCTCCGCTTTTACATTAGCTACCTTCTCCTTTAATCCTCTCCCTTTAATAAGTTTAATGTTTGTCGTCTATAGTTGGCTACACTACAATGTTTATAAGCTCCGAGAGAGAGATAGAGAGAGAGACGAAAGAGAAGAGAGAGAGACTAAAGAGAGTAGAATGAGGACGAAGAGGTGGACGGAGAACCAGGTTAGGATACTACATCACATTTCCCGTACAATCTCTCACTCTTTCTATTATATCTCGCTCTACTGTTCTTGCTGCTATGTCCTACACTAATCTTTTCATCTCTTAGCTCTCTCTTCTTTAGGATATCACTTTATTCTCTTTGTCTCTACCCTATCAACCTTATAAAGTTAGTTCACACTGCAGTCTGCCTTTTAACAACGACGCAGTCCTTAGTAAATGCCATATATGGCAAACGAACTAAAGTACCACTTTACCGGTCACCTATCTTGCTAGTGACAATCCTATTTCAAGCGGGCATCATCCTTAGATATGAAGAGCATGGACCGCGAGTGTACAACTACATGGACAAAAGTTCACAGGTTCGATACATCGATTACTACAATGAGTCGATATGTAAGTGGCCACCAAACTAAAAAATAAACACAAACTTATGTTCCTTCACCTCCTCTTGCGTCTACAGTTGAATATATCTTTATAAGTCACTGTTAATCGTTTTACGACCACATCGTCCTCAGCACATCGTCCGATGGTCTAACCATTTACATATGTATAATACTACTTTACAATAGTAAACGTGCTTGACATGTTTGTGACCGAACCTTCTCGGTTCTTATTCAGTCATAACAATTTACCCCATGGTAATATTTTCATGTATGTAATGTATCTTTTTTGTTATAGCGGCGGCCGCGCGTATCCTACGATGTATCTTATGTAATCCCTTTATGTCTCTTCCATGTACCTTAACAGTCCTACATCCATACCATGCATATCCATTATCCTTTACAGTGCTCTATCGTCTTTTCATCTAACACCTCCTTGAAGTACATGTCCCAGCAGGTTTTTCAACTATATTGGTGGTGTTTGGTAGTCTATTGTTGTGTGTTTGGTAGTCTATTGGTTGGTGTGTATTGGTAGTCTATTTTTGGTGTGTATTGGCAGCCGCCACTTGATTGGTGTATTCTGGGTGGTACTGGTTAGTGTGTCCCAGGCCGACTTGTGTGTATTGGCGTTGCTGTCCCTTGACGATTGACGATTTTGGTCTATGGGGTGGTGTGTTTTGGTCTAATTGGTTGGTGGGGGAGGGCGAGGGAGCGGTGTGTATTTGGCGTGGAGTGGATCTCCCTGTGACATTGTTGGAGAGAATGGGACTTTTCAGAAACTGTGGTGATTTTCTAGGAATTTCACAACCGCAATTGTCAGGGCTGGGTGACAGGGGGGTGTGCCCCGGACGCTTTCACTACGGGGCCCAAGCAGTCTTTTTTCTCGTCTTCTTCTTTTTCTTCAAATTTTCGCAAAAATTAAAATGGGTAATTCAGTATAACAAAAACGTCATTAAAAAACCATTGACCACGCCAGGCTCTGTATTTAGCTTGAAGGGTTAGCATGTCTAATTTAATAAGCGTTTAGGTCGCGAGTTCGATCTGGCCCTGGGCGAACTTTATCTTAACAGATAAGGGTGTGTTCTGTTAGCTTGTCTTCCCTTCTCTCTTCGCTTTCGGGACGATTATAAGACGCTCTCCTTATGAAGGTAATTTACAGCACAGTGAGACTATTGGGGTGAAAATCTCACGAGTGCAGTGTTCGAACATCCGGACGAGACCTTTTGGAACAAAGAGCGAGTGAAGGAAGGACAGCGATAGGAGAACAGCTGCCGCTTCCGAGACATAAGTGCGTGGCAGGATAAAATGCGGCTCGGGTGGAATCGAACGAAAGCGGAACTATGGCTGTGGCACTAAGAGCGAATCCGGGTTGAAAAAATGTAGAATTGTCTAGAACCCAGCATAAAAAAAAAAAAAGAAAAAAGAATGTGAGGAGGCCCAGCATGTTAGATACTCGACCGCTCTCCGGGTCCAGTACTCAGATATTCACAGATGAGATCAACGTGCCTTACGTTGGGGTGATGTTTCAAAAGTCAGTAGCATGAAAATGAGGACCAAGGAATTTCTTTTTTTCTACATTCTAGATCCCGAGATAAATCGATTTAAAAAAATCATACGCGGTAATCGTGAAGAAAAAAAAAGAAATCTTTGACGTCACGCGCATACGCTGCCCGTAGGGCTGGTGAAGGTACATCAATGTCCCTAGTCAAAGCTCCTCGCAGTTAACACATTAATCTGTTTGGCGCATTTGCGATTCTGAGCCAATTTGAGTTTTTCGCATACGTTTTCTGCGGCATCATCTTAGTCTACTGCAGGAGTCAGACTCTGACGGGAAAATAAGAAATTGAATTTTTCGACCTATTTTACAGTTACTTTTTCGGGAGTTTTGAGCCTCCGTTTGGATTTTCCCAAATTTTTGTTCTACTAGGAATACGATCATTTATGTTATAATTTTGTACCCATTGCAACTGCTTCCATTGCTATGAAGCTTACTCCCCCCTTCTCCCTGGATAGTAGGGTACTTTATTTTTGCATTAAAATTTAACAATACATTAAATAAAAATAAATGATAATGTTCTATCTTTACGAAAAATTGGAGTTTAATTATGGAAGAGATGAACTACGAAAAAAATAATCATTTTAGAAGTATCGGAACTGGTGGACGCTGCTTCCTACGACCTCAGGTCATTTACCATTCAGGGTTAATAGCGTTAACAAACCAGATATAAATTCAGATCATTGCGCTTTAGCGCTTCTACGCGCTAGCGCGCACTCTTTAGAAGAACCAAATTGAAAAAATCCACGGCCTGAGGTATTTTAGAAAAACCAAACTGGAAAAAAAATCCCACAGCTGAGGGAATTGAGGGGCTCCTTCCTCTTTAGTGTGCTGCTCCGAAATCCAGGTTCCTCAAACTTGTTTGGGAAATGGCAAGGCTCGTTACGACACCTTAACCCTTGATAACACTTTCACCGCTCACGAAAATAGCTTAAAAAAACTATCCAGTTAAGTCTATCGGGGGCGACTATTTCCGATTTTCTTTTTTATTGTAACTGCCTATTTATCATCGTATTATTTTTATAAAAGCAAAAAATTAATTAAAAATAAATAACCAAAAAAGAGGCGAATAATTTTAAAAAGACAAAGCGTGAACGTGAAAACGGGGGATACGGTGTGTGTTAGGCGCTTGCGACTTCTCGATTCAAAACATTGGCGCGGATTTTTTTCAAAAATTGAAAATTTGTGTTTCGAATACGTTTACTGGAATTACCTCTAGTTTCTTTTTTTTATATCCATTAGCACTATTTGTTTTTTTTCTTGCCATATATTCATAAGATACTCCATTACATATTTCATTGTTTCTATATCCAAACACTATTACAATGTATTATTATTATTATCATTTTCATTTTAAGAAATCGCAGTTTTAGTTACTTAGTTTATGCCTATATTCATTACTCAAATTAAGAATTAATTCTCATATTAACAAGCCATTTTGAGTTTGGCGTGTTTTATTACCAGTAAAATAACAGCACGAAAAGCTGACATCATCATCATCATCATCTGAAATACCTCTTCTCTTCTCTGTGTGTTTAAATTTTCATTTTTTCAATGGGATTTACTCCTTTTTAACCAGAAGGAGAACCGTCTTTTTCAGTGTTTGGATCTTTTGATTTAAACTTTTTACGACCAAACTTAAAACAAGAATATTAAATTTAACAATCACCTGGTAAGGTTCTTTTTCTTCTCAGATTCAACTGGCTGGTCCCATACGCACAAGTTGATCATAAATCAAAGTTAAAGGAACAAAGAGTGTGCTATACCTTAGTATTAGCCTGAACCTCATATCAGTTGGTCTTTTCCAGCTATTCCACTCTCTTCAATAATGGCAGATATCAAAGATCTTGACTTGTATGGCCTACTGGAACTAACCATAGACTGTTCCGAACAAGACATCAGAAGTGCGTACAGAAAGAAAGCACTGAAGTGCCATCCCGACAAAAATCCAGATGACAAAAAAGCTATTGAGACATTTCATCTGCTCTCAAAAGCTATTGAAGTATTGCTTGACAAATCTGCACGGGCTGCCTATGACAGTGTTATCCGACGGAAAGAAGAAGTCAAGATCAGAAATAGTAAATTAGATGCAACAAGAAAGAAGTTCAAGGAAGATTTAGAGAGACGAGAAAAAGAAGCAGAGAATGAAAGATACAAAGGATACAAAGTGAATAAGTCAGAAGAAGAGATCCTTCAACAGGAGATTGATAGACTAAGGAAAGAAGGTAAGTATCCTCTCAAACCAGTACTTTATGTGTTCAGGATTAATTTTTGACTTATATCCTACCAGGGCCATTGCTCAAGAAGATGATAGATAAGCTTACAATATGATTTAATATCACAGAATTTTAAACAATATTTTTTTGAAGGTAAATTAACCAAAAAACAAGTTCAAATTCAGCCAGATCAAGTGTAGACATTGGTACATTTTATTAAATAAGAAAACTAAAATGAAGAGAGACTTCACAATAAATTTTACAGCATTTCTGTTCATGTAGGTTTATATAATATTTATAAATTTATAATATTTTTATTCACTATTGTCATGTTCCAGGTTCTATACGGTTACAAGAAGAAATCAAACTGATGACTGAAGAATTGAACGCAGCCAAAGAACTGAGTGAGCTCAATGCCAAATTGAATCCAGAAAACTACCGCCTACGCATCCGTTGGAAATCTAGCTCAACAGACACAGATGTCTATACCAGAGAAAGTTTGACCAAGATCTTTTCCAAATATGGCAAGATCAACATCCTGGTAATTTCACCCAAGAAACGAGGGTCAGCTTTGTTGGAATTTGAACATGCAGATTCTGCTCGCAGGGCTAAGCTGTATGAATTGGGACTACCAAATTGTCCTTTAACATTGAATTATTTAAATCCAGATGTGGAGAGAGAGGAATCTAGAAAGCAGCCTAAAAATCCTGTGTTTAGCAATATTGATTTCAGTGGACCAAGG
>NW_007402116.1:0-782 GCF_000475195.1 Diaphorina citri | reverse complement strand
CTCTTTCTCTCCCTCTCTCTCTCTCTCTCTTCAAAGGTCGAGTCCCACGCGGCGTGCTGCAATCGCAAAACAAACTCAACTTTCAATAATACATTAGAACAAATTTGCTACTACCTAGGTACATACTTCCTTTTTCCTCCCTTCTCTCTCTCTCTATCTCTCTTTCTCTCCCTCCATCTCCCCTCCTATTATTATTATTATTATTACATAGTATGTACTTACCGACTAAAGTTATCTACTTATAAGGTAGGTAGGTACCTACCTTTCATTCTCTCCCTACCTAGCTATGAAAACCCAATTACCTATTTGAAGTGAAGCACTAAAGTACCTCTACTCAATCTGTTGTATTGAACGAACGAAGGGGATTTAAAGTTTTTCGACAGTACCCATCAAGCGTGCCGGGTGGCGCGCGAACGTCAAGAGTTCAAAGCGCCGCACCGCGCCGCCCGGCCCAATATATATTCAGTGAGAACAAGTAAGTAAAGAGGACAAGGGACGGAAAGTAAGTAAGTAAAGAGGACAAGGGACGGAAAGTAAGTTAAGTAAAGAGGACAAGGGACGGAAAGTAAGTAAGTAAAGAGGACAAGGGACGGAAAGTAAGTAAGTAAAGAGGACAAGGGACGGAAAGTGTGTAAGTAAAGAGGACAAGGGACGGAAAGTGTGTAAGTAAAGAGGACAAGGGACGGAAAGTAAGTAAGTAAAGTTTTTTTTTTTTTTTTTTTTTTTAAGTAAAGAGGACAAGGGACGGAAAGTAAGTAAGTAAAGAGGACAAGGGACGGAAA
>NW_007402115.1:0-782 GCF_000475195.1 Diaphorina citri | reverse complement strand
CCCAAAGCTGGAAAATAACTCTTTCGAGGGACTCTTATTAGGTTGTTTTGTGATAGGGAAATTTCATAATATACGCAATTATGTAGGTAACTAGGTAGGTACCTGCATAGAGAAAATTGAAAAGTATAAAATAACCTTAAGTGAAAGAGTAAGGCTAGATACTCTTTTAGGCTAAATGAACAGGGGAAAAGGCGAAGATGAAGAAAACCATTTTTACTTTCCTCGCCTAAAGTTATGTAATCGGCTGAAATTTTTGCTGGTCAGTTTTGTCCGTAATTTTTTTCAAGTAGGTACGGTTTAAAATGAGCGAGATTTGTCTTTATACTGACAAAGGGAGACAAACAAATTGATGGGCTATTGGAAAAAGCCCTTACAGAGTTCCAGAAAATGACACCAGAAGGGTGCCATGGTACGAACAAGTGCGTCACAATACAGCAATTTACATATAGAAACTGGGTCAATGCCAAAATTTAAATAAATATGCATGTAAAGAGAGAGAGAGAGAGATGGGGATAATAAACAAACACAAAACTAGAAAAGCTAAAAAAAGCTGACTAATAATAATAATAATAACTGCACTTGCAAAAATTCCATTATGGTAGGGTGATGAAGTTTTTTTTTAATAGACTCGGAAATAAGCGAAAAAAAGCCCTGTTTTATAGTTAATCCTTTAAGCTTATTATTCGCATCCTATAAAACCTTTTCGAGAGAGATAAATAGTTTTTCAATGCTGAAAATAATAGACAGAGAGTGAGCATTATTTTACGATTTTGCTCACTCAT
>NW_007402114.1:0-782 GCF_000475195.1 Diaphorina citri | reverse complement strand
GTTCAGACTTATGTGGCGTAGACCCACAGGTGGGCCAATAAATGGTACGTTTTTTTAGGTGGGCGAATAAATGGTACATTTACCCTAGGTACCTATTATACTTACTTAGAGTAGATAAAGTAACAAATGCTAAGTGCTAGACCAAGACGCTTGATATTTTTTACAAATGGACAAGGATAAATACCTATTCAGTTTCAGTTTTGAATTAGCTATACTAGTATAAGAAACCAGTACCTATAATAGGTAGCTAAGGTCTAGGTAAAGAGTAGACACACAACTGGAACAAGGGCATTTGGTAAGTTAGTATAAAGGTGGATACATCAAAAGACGAAGCAGGTACGTACATCAAACAGGTGTAATGGACCTGGATTTTATTTGACCGAAGAAAGGAAGGTCTTGGGTTTTAGTTGACGAATTTTGTATTTGTATTTGATAGGCAGCCCTTGGGCCAGCTGCAATTTTTATCTCGGATGGTCATTCATTCGGATACCAACCAAATGGAACGTTGCTTAACCTCAGTTACTCACAGAGGGAAGAGGAGTATCTGACATGGTCATTGGTCAAAGCGGACACGGAAAGTAAAGTAAAGTACTTACAGAGGGGTTTTACATATGTCTCTCTTTTTAATAAGTTAGAGAGGGCTGCTCACAAGTTTCATGACGGGGGTTTTACCCTCTCTTCGGAGACAAGCTAAGCACCTACTCAAATTAATTTCACCCAGCCTGAGTGAGACCAGGATTTTTTTTTTTTTTTTTTTTTTTTTTTTTTTTTAAGGGTTTTAA
>NW_007402113.1:0-782 GCF_000475195.1 Diaphorina citri | reverse complement strand
TATCCTACCAGGATGAAATCGAACCCGTGGCCTAGCGCTTACAAGGCAGACGCTCTACCATCCCGCCAAGCTAACTAAAGCTGGCTTTGAAGAGAGAGAAGAAGACCAGGAGGAGCAGTGTGGACAGAGGAGCGAAAGGAGGAGCACAGAGAGATGATGAATATACTCGTAGGTATACTGGCAGAAGAGAAAAGTAGAAGGACAAAATAGAGAAAAGAAATTTTAGTTGTGTTAAGCATAAATGCTCGTCACAAATGTCATTCCCCACTTAATATAATACGCTAAATTTTATGACTTGACATGGACTCGAACCACCAACCTCCAGATTCAAAACCCACCGTGTTAACCACTACACCACTGAGGTTGGTCTGGATGAAATACTCGTCCTTAAGGAGACGGCACTGTAGGGGAAAGGATCTGTTAGCGTAATAGGATTAAAACTCCATCACACATGGAAATGTATACGGAATGAATGGAAAGCGAAGGAGAAGAAGAAGATCGAGTAGGAGGAGAAGAAGAGGAGGAGGAGAAGAAGAAGAGCGAGTAGGAGGAGAAGAAGGCGAAGAAAAAGATAGCGAAGGAGGAGGTAACGAGGGAAGAAGAAGAAAAAGGAGATGGAAGAGATAGAGGAGAGGGAAGCGGAGGAGCAGGAGAAGAAGGAGGAGAAAATGTGGGAAGAAGAAAAAAAGGAGATGGAAGAGATAGAGGAGAGGGAAGCGGAGGAGCAGGAGAAGAAGGAGGAGATGAAGGTGAAGAAGAAGAGGAGCAGGAGAAGAAGGAGG
>NW_007402112.1:0-782 GCF_000475195.1 Diaphorina citri | reverse complement strand
ACTTAGCTTGGTTGGTAGTGCGTCTGCCTCGTAAGCGCTAGGCCGCGGGTTCGATTCCCGCCCGGGGCGGTTTTTATGCTGATGGGATAATGTTCGTTCTCGGAGCGGCTGGCTTTCTCCAATCTTGTCTTCCTTCTCTCTTCGATTTCGGAACGATAAGACCTTAGCAGTTACATTCCCTCTGTCAATCCTCTTGAAAAAAAAAGACTGACTGACTGGTTTCTGGTTTAGTAAGTCAAGTTTCCTTACCTAGTATCTGTTTGACAGAAGTGTTCGTAGCCTGAGGTTTGGGCAGCGGAATGTCTTGGGCCGGGATATCAGGAACTTTATCCAGTTCAAAATCGGGATGCCATCGTGTGAGCTTATCCTTCTCCAGGAACACGGGAGGTACCAGAGCCAGCAGGAACTCCTGACAACACAGAAAGCGAGTCCGAAAGTTTGTATCTTACCGTTGCTATGAACTCTCAACTTTCTTTTAAGGGCCAGGTCCACAAAGTGAGTTTAAACTTCTACTTCTTCACTATTTGTAAAATATTCTGGGTTTCGCCGGCGAAACTAGTCCATGAAATGAAAATGAAATAAAAACCCAGAATATTTTACAAATAGTGAAGAAGTATATGTTATCATTTCAACCTACCTAGTCAAGATGGACCTTCACAAAGTTACAGAATCTTCAATCTATCAGTATAAACTTCGTTCAAGTTTTAATCTCGGTTCAAGCAATCTAACTGGCGTTTTTTAGTCCGTCCTTCCTTTATTAAATTACAATAGTAATAATAAAA
>NW_007402111.1:0-782 GCF_000475195.1 Diaphorina citri | reverse complement strand
GAAGGATAAAAGAGAAAGAGGAGAAGGATAAGAGGAAAAAGAAGAAGGAGAAGAAGGAGGAGGAGAAGAAGAAGGGGGAGGAGGAGTAGGAGGAGGAGGAGAGGAAGAGAAATCAGAACAAGAAGAGGAGACGAAGAAGGAGACAAAAAAGAAGAAGAATTAGGAGAAAAGGAACAAAAGCAGAAGAAGAAGGAGGAGAAGAAAAGCATAATACGGAGAACTGAGAAGAATAGGCTAAGAAGTGAAAATAGAAAGTAAAAAGAAGGTAGGTGAATGGCAAACTAATTTTTCACTCTGGGGGGAAAAAAAATCTCCAAAATGTAGGGGGCATATTATTTGAACGCTCGCCAAAAAAGAATTTCATAATTGCCGTCGTAAAATTTGGAAAGCCAAGGCTTTTGAGTTTTCAAAATGATGGTATGTGTCTGGAAGAGGAGGAAGAGGGAGGGGAGGGAAGAGGGGCAGAGAAGGAAAAAGATGGATAAGGGGAGAGGAGAGGGAGAGAGATGGAGAAAGAAAGCAAGGAAGAGAGAGGGAGAAGAAAAGAGGAGAGATGACAGAAGAAAATATCAAGGCATAGAAGAGAGAATGAAAAAAAATAGAAGAAGGAAAGAGAGATAGTGACAAAGGGAGGGGATAATGGGGGAGGAAGAGAGAGTGAAAAAGAGGAGACAGGTCAAAAGGGGAATGGTATAAGAAGGAGGGAGAGAGAGAGAGAGAAAGAGAGAAAAGGACAGAGAGAAAATAGGCCGGGGAAAATCCATTGAAGTGGAGATATTATG
>NW_007402110.1:0-782 GCF_000475195.1 Diaphorina citri | reverse complement strand
GAATCGAACCCGCGGCCTAGCGCTTACAAGGCAGACGCTAGCGCTACAGGATGTATCAACAGGATGGCAGGCCTAGCGCTTACAAGGCAGATGCTGTCGTCCTTCTCTTTTCTTTTTCAGGACGATACGATATACATTTAGTACTTAGTAGGCACATTTCCCTATATCCTCAGTAATAGGTACATTTCCCTATATAAAAGCTCATAAAAAAAGACTCACTTTGTTAATTGCGGATTGATACATCCTGTAGGATGAGTCAACAATTTAATAGCTAAACAATTTCATTTCATTGATATCTACAATATTATCTATCTACTTACCTTTATTCTTTTTGTTCTTGTACCTATTGTCTTGTTTATTGACAATGTTTTAATTTCAAATTAACTACATTTTTAGCCCGTCCTTCCTTTAATATTACGATAGTAATAAAAAAATCTGGTGTGAACATCACACGACTTTCCTTATCCCATTGAATGACGCTTATTTGAGTGTTCTTTTACCCTAACTTTTACAATATCTCCAACTGTTTTGTCGCTATAGCTGAAACCCGCCAAAAAACGGTCGAAATCTGTCCAAAAGCTGTCAAAATACCGCCAAGCGCAGAAACCATCTCAACCAAACGTTTTGTGTTGAATCCTTGTCACATTTGTAAACTACCTACATACCAAATTTCAAGTCTCTAGCTTATACCGTTCCCGAGATAATGTTAAAATACACCGAAAACCGCCAAAAAGCGGTAAAATGCCGCCAAGCGTTGCACCGGTCTTAACCAAAAGTTTCGT
>NW_007402109.1:0-782 GCF_000475195.1 Diaphorina citri | reverse complement strand
AAAATGAAAATTGTTCTCGTTTCATACAGGATGGGAGCTACTGAGTGTCCTTGGTGTTGACACTCTATTTTCTTAGCTCTCTGAAAATGATTTTTGTTTGATTTTAACCTCCTAAAGCCAGCAAATAGTGAACTAAACATTAGTAATCAAAATTATTTTTAGTCATTAGTCCTTGATGGATTGGTTAATAAGTTTTATAGCACAACAGAAAGAGCTTACTAGGACAGCTAGTTATTAGGTAAGAGCAATAGAATAAAATTGGAGCCCTCATGGGCTAATGCTGGGCCAACCCCTGTAATAGTTTTACAACTAAAAATAATTTTTACCCAGAATTTCTCTTGTCATTCAAGGGTTAAAGAGCTGGATCATCAAGAGTTTTTTTGCTTTTTTTAATATCCATGTTTTATTAATTTTTTTCGACCTTTGTTTCTATCCCATTTTTGTAGAGGAATACTTTGACAAGTGGATGGGACAGTGTTCCTTTTTGGGCCAGACCAAAATTAGTTTTTATTGAATGTATTGTGCTTTGAGGGGAAAGTGGACACCTAAAGAGATGTAGAAATACCTATGTAGAAATCACGAAACTAATTTTATTACGAACCTGTTCTAGGTACCAAGATGTACGTAAGGTATCAATGAATACCAATACTTACCTACATATATTATGTATATGTACCTATTTACTATATTCTGTTCAAAAGATCCAAGATATTCTTCTTCTTAAAGTGCAGTTTATAGACGAAGAAAATAAGGTAGTAGCTTAAGAGCAATAGAATAAAATT
>NW_007402108.1:0-782 GCF_000475195.1 Diaphorina citri | reverse complement strand
AGAACAGTTTGGCGAGGCAAAATTGGCGAGGCAAAAAGTCTTCTAGGCTTCAAATGGCCCTGGCAGTAAGTAAGTAAGATGGGATCTCATCGAGGTCTTTTGCACATGAGAACAAGAACAAGCTCCTAGTCACCAGTCACCATTGACAGTTAACTTCTATTGGTGATATGATAATGTGATTATAACTTAAAAACTTAATTAAAATTAAAAGAAAACCACGGAATTAAATTATGAATTTTTTTTTTTTTCAAATTAACCCTTTAATGTGCAAGATCATCGATTTTATAAAATATTAGAGTATGTTATAGGTCTTTGATCATAGATACCGGAATGAAAAATCTGGTGTGAACATCACACGACTTTCCTTATCCTATTGGATGATGCTTATTTGAGTGTTCTTTTACCCTAACTTTTACAATATCTCTAACCGTTTTGTCGCTATAGCTGAAAACCGCAAAAAACGGTCGAAATCTGTATTTGAGTGTTCTTTCTTGTACAACACACGACTTTCCTTATCCTATTGAATGATTCTTATTTGAGTGTTCTTTTACCCTAATTTTTACAATATCTCTAACCGTTTTGTAGCTAAGCTGAAAACCGCCAAAAAACGGTCGAAATCTGTCCAAAAGCGGTCAAAATACCGCCAAGCGCAGCAACCATCTCAACCAAACGGTTTGTGTTGCATCCTTGTCACATTTGTGAATTACATATCAAATTTCAAGTCTCTAGCTCATACCGTTCCCGAGATATTGTTAAATTACACCGAAAACCGCCAAAAAGCG
>NW_007402107.1:0-782 GCF_000475195.1 Diaphorina citri | reverse complement strand
TCATCATCCAAAGTTATACCTCTCGAGCTAAATCCTTATTTCCATAGGCGGAATGAACTTTATTTAGAGAAGGGTTGTTTGATGTGGGGTCATCGAGTTATTATTCCTCAATCTCTTCAGAATATTATTTTGAATGATTTGCATTATACCCACTTAGGTATTTGCAAAATGAAATCAATTGCTAGGAATTATGTATGGTGGCCTAACGTTGATAAAGATATTGAATTGGTTTGTAAAGCTTGTGAACTTTGCCTCAAAGAAAATTCAAATCCTCCAAAAGCTCTTCTCAATAACTGGCCGTGGCCAGATGGTCCTGCAAATAGATTACACATGGATTTCTTAGGACCTATTCAAGGAAAAAACTTCATTGTAATAGTTGACGCCTATTCAAAGTGGCTCTATGCTAAGGTTATAAAAAACCTGTCGTCTAAAGAAGTTATTTGGATATTGAAGAATTATTTTTCTACTTGGGGAATACCTAATAATATTGTCAGTGATAATTTCTCTTCTCTATGTAGTCACGAGATGCAAACATTTCTTCAATCAGTAGGTGTATCTCATATTAGAATTCCTACTTATCACCCAGCTTCAAATGGTGCTGCTGAAAATATGGTAGGTGTTGTAAAAAGATTTCTAAGGAAATGTAACTGGAATAATGTCGATGAGGAGTTATTGAATTTTTCTCAGAGCTATAATAGTACTCCACATACGACATTAGGTGTTTCTCCAGCGGAACTTCATTTAGGAAGAAAACTGAAAACGACGTTTGATAAATTATTACC
>NW_007402105.1:0-782 GCF_000475195.1 Diaphorina citri | reverse complement strand
AGGTACGATATGTACATAGGTACGATAGGTGATAGGTAACATACCTATTATTAAAAACAGATAAACAAAATACAGTCCGTCCCTAGTCGTCCGAGTCGCGGAGTTAAGTCTGGGAGGACGCAGTGAGTCCACACGGAGCGGTTACCTATGTGTCTCCCGACCTTTATACGGCCCTGCATTCATCAAACTGGGAAAGGCCTATCTATACCTATTAGAACCCCACGTTATTAGAAACTCTGATATGGTTTATTTTGTGAGATCATTAGATGTACGAGTATTAAACCTAGAGTTATGCTAGTATTTTGCTTTGTCGTTCGGTAACTCTATGTCAGAGCAGTTCGTTAAGTAAATTTTAATTGTTTCTCTCTGCTGCTGCCCATAATCCATAATAGATATACGAGCATTATAAGTAGTTAGTTATTTTGAATGCACTTTTTTCACTCCAAATTTTACTCGTAGCTCGTAAATCCATGCAAGAGGCCAGAAACGCCCATTAGAATACTAATCTACGGATTAAGGCCCTGATTTAAATATAGCTTCTCTTCTAAGGATTAGCGCTGCTATACTAATTCTAAACAAAGATGAACTTTTGGATAAAAATGACAGAAAAGCAAGCATTCCTGAAGCAACTTTGTACTTCACTTTTCGCAGTATATTTTGACGTCACAGTGACTCTGCTGCTGTAGGTATAGGTATACCTTCTATATTACATATTTACTATTAACTGTCATCGTAGTTCGGACATACTATACCAAATATTTAATAATAAATATTGGTGAGTG
>NW_007402104.1:0-782 GCF_000475195.1 Diaphorina citri | reverse complement strand
TTACCCTGAATATTTTCAGATGGGGAGACGTGGATCATCCGTCAAGGCCATGTTTTCCTTCTTCGCCTTCACCAGTTCGGTTGCCACCTTTGTATCTCTCAGTTCTGACAGAAAATATTTTTTTAGAAAGATGATGTTGATACTGATTAAGGTTAGGAATGAGTATTCCAGCTATGTGAGTAAGGGACTGGCTTGAGTCTGATCTGAGATTCTGAGTACTACATGGCTTGACTTCACTACAGACAAGACACACACAGGTATAACTGTTTTAATTGAAGCCAGGTGAAATCAGGCATGGAACCAAATGAAATGGTTCTGACAGCTCATTTCCGAACGATTGCTGTTCGGATTTGCAAATCCTGTTTCCCTTTTGCCTGAAATAATAAAGAGACAATTGAGTTGTGTGTTGTGGATAGAAATTTAGAGAAATTGATATTGGGCCAGCCACTCACTATCAGGTACACCGAATCAGGTCCAGGTCTACCTGATAGTGTGTTTGCCCATCAGGTATCAGGTAGACCTCACAGGGGAACCTGATCAGATGTACCTGTCTGGTCTACTTGATAGTAAGTGACTGGCCCAAGATTTCGGTTAAGTTCCAAATACCAAGAACGCATAGTGTTGCTCGACTTTCGAGAACAAGTCCATTTAACGTGCTATTACCGTTGTCAACACACATTTTCCTAATACTGATAACTTGATGATTTATTGGTAAGGTCGTAATATTGATTCCCGTTTGTTGTAATCAGGGCCTTATCTTTTCATTTTAATCTATTAAGTTA
>NW_007402103.1:0-782 GCF_000475195.1 Diaphorina citri | reverse complement strand
TTAAGACCGGTTTTAGCGTTACCTATGTTAAGCTACGCCGAGGAAGGCCAATAAATGGATGGGTGACTTGCACACTATGTTGGGAATAAAGGGGGAGAACGGTTGATTTTAAATCATTACATGAAAGTAAAATCAAAAAATCAAATCAAGAATGATAATAAACTGAATATTAAACAAATTATCATTACATGAAAGTAAAATCAAAAAATCAAATCAAGAATAATAATAAACTGAATATTAAACAAATTAGGTAGGTATACTTACATTGAAAGTAAAATTAAAAAATCAAATCAAGAATAATAATAAACTGAATATTAAACAAATTAGGTAGGTACATAGGTATTCTTTAACCACGATCGAATAAACTACGGGCTAAAAAATTCCCGGAGGGACGGGCCCAGCTTGTTGCTTTATAGGTTTGCGCACGTTGACAGTATTGCTTGCTCCTTGAACTATCAAGGGTGTGTGACTGTTTCACTCAGAAATAACCCAAACTCACCAAACCTTACCAAATGATGTTACTATGCCTATTGCCTTTGTACTTTGTTGCGCTACGCTCATAAGTCATATTATGCTAAGTTTCTGCAAAAAGTTATGAGATCCCCCCAAAAAATACCACTTCGTGGCATAAAAAAGACCCCGCCAAGTCGTTCCTCCCAAAATAAATCAAGTGCCACAAAAAGACAAAAAATAAACAAAACTCTATCCCACCCAAAAAAGATTAGAAATCAATTTTGTACCCCGCCTTTTATTCACTTCATAATTTGTGTCCTCCTACTTCA
>NW_007402102.1:0-782 GCF_000475195.1 Diaphorina citri | reverse complement strand
AACACAACATAACCTAACCTAGTTTAGGATAGGTATTCAACATAAAAAGTACCCAATAGGTTAATTGGTTTTGAAAGGTTGGAAAGACATGGTGTTACTGCTCACTCCGTCCCGAACCCAAACCCTGGCTGCACGTCAGTAACGATTATGAACTCAAGATCCCCAAATCCGCACCCCTAATATACGCTCAGATACCTGTGTCCCTGAATAACCTGTATACTACGCGGGATATCACCGAACTTATAACCCAGGTAAGAATAGAATAGAATATGAAATGAATGGAACTTTGAATAGAATAGAATAGAATTATGAACTCAAGATCCCCAAATCCGCACCTCTAATATACGCTCAGATACCTGTGTCTCTGAATAACCTGTATACTACGCGGGATATCACGGAACTTATAACCCAGGTAAGAATAGAATAGAATATGAAATGAATGGAACTTTGAATAGAATAGAATAGAACAGAATAGAATTATAAACTCAAGATACCCAAATCCGCACCCCTAATATACGCCCAGATCCCGGTGTCTCTGAATAATCTGTATACTACGCGGGATATCACCGAACTTATAACCCAGGTAAGAAGAAGAATCTGTCAAAACTTTATTGAAAGGTAATGGTGGAAAGAAAAACTGCATATCGTCAGTAAGAAACAGCCAAAGCTTGAGTTATTTATTTTTTAAAGAGGTTTGACAAAGGGAATAGAATAGAATATACCTTGTTTATCCTGCTCGAATGAGACTAAAAAGTCCCTTTACCCCAGCAGTCTAAACAAGG
>NW_007402101.1:0-782 GCF_000475195.1 Diaphorina citri | reverse complement strand
AAAAAAAAAAAAAAAAAAAAAAAAAAAAACTTAAAGTGTTAGACAAATAGATATTGCTATTGCGGAGCACATTGCTTATACAAATATTTTCAGGCGTTCATACAATAGGTTACCCAATACCGTTTCCCTCTAACATACACACTAAAGTTAAGCAACATTGAGCGTGGTATGTATTTGCCTGAAGGGGAGACCGTTTGAGCTTCTTGGATTCATGTAATGCTAGTTTTTCCGTGGCTGTTAGCGCATTTTCCTTTCATAATGTTAATGCACATTAGCTTAATTCGAATTTTTCTTTCTCAAATGTTAATGTACATTAACTTCCTCTCCTTTCACGAATTTTGTAATGTAGCTTTTTTCTCGCATTACAATCCGCCATCTTACAATAGGAATATAGGAAGTTTTGGTGGTAAAATTAAAAATTTCATCAGCTGATTTTTTTTTAATCGTCAATTTTTACCCCCACTACCAAACTTCTTCCATTTTATTATCCCCACCCCTGGAAAATCCTAATGTCAATGTGCATTAACATTACGAAAGGAAAATAGGCTTTGTCTAAGCCTCGTAAAGACAGAGGTGTTATGGTATGGCATAAAAAATTATAGTTTTTAACCTTGGTAGGTAGGTAGAGCTAAATGGGTAGGTACATACTGTTAAAATTAAACGTAGGTAGGTATTCTAAATTTTTCGAATGTCTCTATAGTTAGATAAACTTACCTGGTGGTTCAAAATGATTTTATTCTCATTGCTATACACTATTTCATAGGGAATCTGAATATCGCGAT
>NW_007402100.1:0-782 GCF_000475195.1 Diaphorina citri | reverse complement strand
ATGTTGCCAGATTTATTATTATTTCCGCTGTTGAGAAACGGGCTGCTCCTTTGTTTGTTTACATGCCGAAATAAGGCCAAAAAAAATTGGACCTCTAGGTACTTCAGCAGTCCATAGCATCTTCTCTTCGGCTGAAAATCATTATCTCCGACTCCTTGAACGATATAGGAACAATCGAACATCTTTTCCCCTTCCACCAAACTGTCATCTCTGTGTGGGACACAATATAGGTCTATAGGGAAACGTGCCAAGTACCCACATCCAAAATACCCCAAAGTACCTAAGGGACACGTCAATTCGATTTCTATACTAGTGTCAATGTATTGTTTATCTCGGATTTGATTCAAATTTTGTCGATGTCAACATGATGGATTAGGTCAACACCGTGTGCGTGGCGAATCAGGGGACATGGTTACCGGGCCTAAATAACTAGTATAGGTCTACAATCTACATGTTAAAATGCACCTTGGACAATGCCCAATGGGCATAGGCGCAAGCGTAGAGGCATAAAAAATAATAAACTATTTAATAAAAGTTAACTGAAGGCGGCCTGCCTGCACGTGGTCTGGAAAATTGTCTCTGGCCAAGAGGGTGTCGTAAACACGTCGATATTATAAACTTTTTTCCCCATGATGTTGTTATGTGTGATACATTCCTAGGGTGTATTATGCCCATGATTATAATTCACCGGGTATGGAGTTGATATTTAAAGGTGACTTGAAAAAGTTCATACTCGATAAATTTACGCAACATAAAGTTAACACGATGCTGTAGACCTTTGG
>NW_007402099.1:0-782 GCF_000475195.1 Diaphorina citri | reverse complement strand
AAAGGCTTTGGGTAGAAGAAGGATTTTTACTTTCTTTATCCTATAGGAAGGAAAGTAATGTAATGGGGTCAAATTTTCAGTGGTCAGTTTTTAGTGCCAAAACACGTTTTAAGGTCCGTAGAGCCTAAATACAAAGCTTCAGCCTTTGGTGAAAAGAGCAATAGAAAAAATCATACAAATGTGGATCCAGGTAAGTGTAAAATCCGTCTAGAATCCGTCTCGGAACCAGATAAAAACGTTCTTTTAGCACAATCGCTGATGGTTAGGGTAAAAGAAGGGTTTTTCTGCTTTACAGAGCCTTTTCACAACTTTTGTGGATATCACAACATTTTTGCAATCAATTTCCATATGTCAATAATCTTTTTACACTTGTAATGCCGCCGATTGAAGTAGTTACTCAATTGTCCTCACGAGGCTGAGTGCACCCCGAACTCCAAGCCTAGAGCCGAAAAACCCGAACCAGAGACATCTGGCGTGCAAGCCTTGTGTTATACCCACTCGGCCATTTATTTTATTGTAGTTTGGGACTATTTGTTACTCATTTTATTGTTTGGCACTGTTTCAGATAAAGAAGACCAGTCGGCCATCATACCTCATTTCCACGGGTTCGAAGTTTACAACTACACCGAACTTTATCGACACTTCCGCATTGCTTGCGACTTCAAAGAGGAGCAAGAGAAATCATGTAAGTGATCTGTAGATTCTGCCCAAAGCAATCACCCCAGGGCTGATTGAGAGTCTGAAGAAAAATGCCGGCCCCGTCTGAACACGGGAAAAGGCGA
>NW_007402098.1:0-782 GCF_000475195.1 Diaphorina citri | reverse complement strand
CTCTCTCCAGCTTCTACCTCATATTGGTCATCTACATTAATAGACGGTGAATTCATAAATAATACCTAATAGTAATAGACTTTTGAGTGGAAGGTGGAATGAAATGAAAAACAAGAGGAAAAAAGGAAAAAAAAATAAATACGGTATACCAACATAATATAATATGTTTTATTTGTACCACACTTTTTTTTAATATTCACGCTTCACTGAATTCGACCACCAACTCTCTCATTTCTCTCCCAAGGGGGATTTTTCTCTTTTGTTTTCGTCCCAGAGAGGAGAAAGAGATGATAAGTAGGGAAGAGGGAAAGAAGACGGAGGGGGGAAAGGGTATTGGAGAAAGAGAAAGGTAGAAAAGGAGGGGAAAAAGTAGGGGAAGTTAAGAGAAAGAAAAGTTGAAGGAGGAAATGAAGGAGGAAAGACAAGCCGAAAAGGGAAGAGAAGAAAGAAGGATAACAAAAAGGTAGGGAAATAAGGAGAAGACAGTAAAGGATTCAGGATGAGACTGAAAGAGGCAGAAAAGAAGGAGACGAATAAAAAAGGGAAGTAGACAAACAAGGGAAAAGAAAAATATTAAGAGCAAAAGAAACAGATGGAGGAACTGACGAGAAAAAGAGATGTAATCAGAAGGATGGACAGGAGAAAACAAAAATGAAAAACAAAACAGAGGAAGTGAAAAAGGAGGAAGAAAAAGAGGGAGGAGAAAGAGAGAAGGAAAGTCGAAAACAGAAAGAGAAGGAGATGGTCATAACTGGAAAGACTGTCGGAAAGAGAGGGTCTCC
>NW_007402097.1:0-782 GCF_000475195.1 Diaphorina citri | reverse complement strand
AAGAGAGAAGGAAGACAGGACAGGAGAAAGCCAGCCGTTCTGAGAACGAATTCAATCTATTTTAGATAACCCCGTCCCAGGCGACAATCTAACCCGTGACTTAGCGCTTACAAGGTAGACGCGCTATCATCTACGCTAACTGGACTGGTCCTGAATATTTTAGTCAGATAAAAATAGGGATGTTTAGGTACCCATCTAAATTGAGAACTCTACCCCAAGAGAGAGAGGATAAAAAGTTTTGTCAGGTGTGGGGTTCGAACCCACGCTCCCAATTGGGAACCAGAGCTTAAATCTGGCGCCTTAGACCACTCGGCCAACCTGACTGTGTGTGTTAGTGATACGAATTACGATGATATTTATGTACCTATTTCTTATGAGTGCATTAGCATGGGAGATGGTGATAATAATAGAAGGTTCAAGGTAGGTACCCAGATTATGTTGCCAGCGTAGTCAGCTCGGAGGGTAGTGCGTCTGTCTTGTAAGCGCGAGGTTGCGGGTTCGATTCCCGGCGGGGTCGAAGATTTTTCGGCTCCATGCTTGAAGTTCGGGGTGCACTCAGCCTCGTGATGACAATGGAACAGCTACTATAATTGAGTAGCAAACAGTGGCGGTATTATTAGAGTAAAAAGATTATTGAAATATGCAAATTGATTGGAAAGGAGAGACACTTGTCACACTTGTGGATTTCACCAAAGACTTAATCAGAGATTTCACTAATGGGAGAATTTTTAATAATCCAAAAAGGACTTTTTAGTGATACAAACAGGAGTTTTTAAAAATTT
>NW_007402096.1:0-782 GCF_000475195.1 Diaphorina citri | reverse complement strand
ATCGTTGTAACCGAAGCCCTCACATGTCACCCAGTCAGATTGTGGTGCAGCCGACCAGAACTTAGTATTGGTAGTCCGATGCGCTTGGCGGGTGTCAACTTTCAAGGCCACGGCCGAGGTGACAATTCTCATACTCCAGTATTAGTACCTACTTGAGTATTATGTAAGATGAGAAGTTAGCCATTGATCACCACTTTGTAATGACCGAACTCTAGTTTTCGATAGCAAAAACGACCGAAAATCAATTACGAGTCATTTCCAATCAATTTTGAAAACCTTGATTCTATCTTTTACTTCTTCTGTTGGTCAGAGTTGTATGAATTTTCCTGACCTAATGTGTTTCTATTGTTTCGCTAACATTACATCAATGAGGGAAATTTGACTCATAAGCTCATGAGTTATATGGCATTATGACATAACAGCACAGTCCACCTTTCTTTAAGCTGATGAATTTTCCTGACCTAATGTGTTTCTATTGTTTCGCTAACATTACATCAATGAGGGAAATTTGACTCATAAGCTCACGAGTTATATGGCATTATGACATAACAGCACAATCCACCTTCCTTTAAGCTGGATATTAAACAGTAAAAAATGTGTGCTCTGATTTAAATCATAATTTTGCTCCAAATGGCTTTCACTGATTGAAACCAGACCTTAGCTTTCAGAACCAGTTCGCTCCTGGGTCTACAAGTTGGTTTATTATTGATCCTAATAATATAAAAATCATAGCCAAGAAATTGTCTTCTCAATGTACAGCTTATACGGAAGCTTTATAAGAA
>NW_007402095.1:0-782 GCF_000475195.1 Diaphorina citri | reverse complement strand
TCAATACCTCTCAGGCCTGGATTCAATGTTTGAATTTCGAACTTTTTTTTTTTACACAGGAAACAATAATAAAATAATTTGTTTTACTTAATATTTCAAATAGCTTTCCTCTGGCTCAATTATTCTATGCCACTGGTGGGGATCGAACCACAGTTATGATTCTAATGCCTCAACAAATTTCCCTCTTGGGACAGTTTTTTCTCACATGAAATATAACATTTGAGGGCCTCTGATATATCTCGTAGGCGGAAATCTCCCACAATGAAAAAAGAAATATTTTCTTTATTGGTCTACTCTTTGAGGAAAGCACAGATTTGTTTTTGATTGCATAAAAAAGGAGGGGAAAAGAAGCCCTTTTCCAGGAAAATCTCGAAAAACACGTGACCTGTGCATCCTGTGATATAGCACACTCCGAGCCTGCTTTCATGTTCAATTTAAAAATCGTTCTTCAACCACAGCTAAATAGAATGGTCTTCAATCTTCATGTTATGAAATAGTCAGATAGTCTTCAAGACCATTTTGGTTGGGACGTCTTCAGTACCGACAGATTTGCTTGTCAGAGACAGCTATTTATATTTAGGCTTACCAAATATCCAAAATGTCGATTCGGGACGCGAATCCGCGAACATAATTGCCAAATCCGCGAACATAATCGCAAAATCCGCGAACAAAATCGCACAATCCGCGACCATAATCGCCAAATCCGCGAACAAAATCGCCAAACCCGCGAACATAATCGCGAAATCCGCGAACATAATCGCGAAATCCGCGAACATAATCGC
>NW_007402094.1:0-782 GCF_000475195.1 Diaphorina citri | reverse complement strand
ATATCTCTAGAATCGTCAAAAAAGAGAGCAAGATTTGTGCTGACAAGAGGTTGCAATATTATTAGTGTTTCTCTCTAATATCAAACACGAGTAGCAAACATTCAAAATGTCAAAGCAACAAGCGACACCACATATTCCGAAAGGTGAGACAAAGAATGTAAATACCTCTGTGACAAATTTTATTGCTTCAAATTTTCAAAACGGAAAGTAAAGTCGGAAGACAACATGAGTCCAAAAATTTGAGTAATAAAAACGAAAAATTACATATTAATTCTTGACTATTATAATACCTGAAATTTTCTAGTTTCAAAAGGTAGAAACATTCAAGATGTCACCACATAAATAGGAGGCAAAGAAAGATAGCTACCTACCTACGTATGTGTAAATAAGTATCTATGAACTAACAAATATTAGGTATGTTTGTCAAAACAAAAAGTAAATTCGGAAGAAAACATGAGTCCAAAAATTTGAAGTAATAAAAGAAAAAAAATACACATTTTTCTTGATTATAATATTTAAATTTCTCGAGTTTCAGACGAATATTTTCACGTTTCTTCGCTCTAATCTATGACCATTGGCCGATGCCAGTTGGCAATCCGTGTTAACAAGGTCAGACAGAGGTCAACAAGGATATTATCAACAATTCTAATAATTGTTAACAGCAACAATAACATGAGTATTGTTATGTTTGGTACTTCTTTTTTATCCCGTTGTTACAATGAGTAGTAGTTTTATGAACATGATGAATCATTTGAATTTATTAAAGGTATGTAGACGCCAAT
>NW_007402093.1:0-782 GCF_000475195.1 Diaphorina citri | reverse complement strand
AGTGAAGAAAGTGATTAGTAGGAAGTGTATCAGAAGTAAAGTGTAGCAGAAGACATTAAGTAAGTAGAAGAAAGACCCCAGTGATTTTTCCAAGCAAATAAAGGTCCATGCCAAATTTGGTGCTTTCCTGACGAAATGCAGCTTTTTTGACGTTAGGCCACCGACTATTAGTAGTTGAAAGGCAGTAGTGAAGAAAGTGATTAGTAGGAAGTGTATCAGAAGTAAAGTGTAGCAGAAGACATTAAGTAAGTAGAAGAAAGAACCGAGTTATTTTTTCCAAGTACTTTGTAATCAGTAAAGACCTAATAAGTTCAATACGAGACCTTTGTTCGTGAGTGTTAAATAACCTGTTTTAAATATCAATAAACTTTATGTGTGTCAATATTCCAAGTTCAATACAGAAGATCCAAGTGTTAGTCTTTTTCCCCATTCAAATTTAACAGGTTGTGGGTTGGGGGAACGGCGGGTTAGGAAGAAGAAGAAGGCCGCAAAAAACCCCACAGCTTGTTTGGTAGCAGAGCGTGGTTACCCACTTTGGGTAAGAGTTCCAGTAGTTCCAGATAGACATTTTATAACAGACAGTGAATACAGTAACATTTTTTCAAGTAGAAATTGCGTTCCAGTATACAAGCATTCTCCTCATAAGTGTACATACATTTCAAAAATTCATTCCATCAGCGTAGAAGAGTACAAACATTTCACGAACAAAGCAGAAGTGCAGAGGAGCAGAAGAAAATATTCAGCGCAGCGCAGCTTCAAGGACACGCGAGCGAAGATCAGCA
>NW_007402092.1:0-782 GCF_000475195.1 Diaphorina citri | reverse complement strand
CTCAAAGCGCGGGGCCCCCAAAAGCGCGGGGCCCGTGGCAGTCTGCCATTCTGCCTTATGGGTAATCCGGCCCTGAGCATTTACTGATAAACTCATAAAACAATTTACACATAACGCCTTTTTACTTTCCTTATCCTATAGGAAGGAAAGTAATGTAATCGGGTCAAATTTTCGATGGTCAGATTTTAGTGCCAAAACACGTTTTGAGGTCCCTAGAGCCTAAATCCAAAGTTTCAGCCATTGGTCCGTGTGTGTGTCTGTCTATCTGTCTGTAATCAAAATATCTCGAGAACGGTAAGAGCTAGAGACTTGAAATTTGGTATGTATCTTTCAATAGAGACTTGAAATTTGGTATGTAGCTGTCAAATGTGACAAGGATGCGACACGAAACTTTTGGTTAGGATCGGTGCAACGGTTGGCGGCATTTTACAGCATGCAGCTGTCAAATGTGACAAGGATGCGACACGAAACTTTTGGTTAAGACCGGTGCAACGCTTGGCGGCATTTTACCGCTTTTTCGTTTTCGGTGTAATTTAACAATATCTCGGGAACGGTATAAGCTAAAGACTTGAAATTTGGTATGTAGTTCACAAATGTAACAAGGATGCAACACAAATCGTTTTGTCAAAATACGTGCTGCGGTTGGCGGTATTTTGGCCGCTTTTTGGCGGGTTTCGACCGCTTTTTGGCGGTTTTCAGCTATACTGACTAAACGGTTAGAGATATTGTAAATAATATAAATTTTAAAAGACAATTGAGATTCGATTCAACTAAAGAAAGTT
>NW_007402091.1:0-782 GCF_000475195.1 Diaphorina citri | reverse complement strand
GGTCTTGGACGAGAGGCGAATGGTCGAATCACAGGAGCAAACTTTTTCTTGGATCCAATTTTATTTTCTTCGTCATCTTCATCCTCACCCTTATTTTCACCCTGAGAACTTTCTACAGCAGGAGTTGAAGCTGGTGTAGTTGGTTGTTCAGTGGGAGTGATATTAAGTTCGGGGATTTGAGTACTTGTGGGTTTGATAACTTCATCTGGATTCACAGTAGGTTCGATACTAATTGAACTAGTGCTTTCAATAACTTGTGCATATCTATCGTCAATAATGGTTCCAATGACTTTAGACTCGTAGAACGTTGTAGTTTTGTCTTTTACCATTTGTCCTTCAATAATTTTAACTAAACCTGTTTTGTAACTTTTATCCCCTATAATAGTAGTTGCGGGGTCACTTTCAGGTAAAGTAGTTTTTCTTTCTTCGTCAATTTTGATTGAAGAAGTGCTTTCTATCACCTGGGCATAGAGTCCATCAATGTAAGTGCCAATGGCTTTCGTTGTATAGAAGGTTGTAGTGATGCCCTCTGCATCAATAATGCTACCTTCATTCAAGGATACTACTCCTGTCGGTTTGACTTCAACTCCCTCTTGTGGCGTAGCAGATGAACTCTCAGAAGAGGCAGGAGTTGCTTCAGTAGCGACTGATGGTGTTTCCGAAGATAGAATTTTGGTAGTGCTTTCTAGAACTTGAGCGTACAGGCCATCGATGTAAGTTCCGAAAACATCGGTAGATAAAATGGTGGTGATTCCTTCTAGAACATCAGTAATTGCTATGGT
>NW_007402090.1:0-783 GCF_000475195.1 Diaphorina citri | reverse complement strand
TGACTCAGATGAATGGCTTTCTCGAACAAAGAAGAGGAAAGAAGAAAGAATGGGAGCTGATAATATTGTCCACATAATGCCCTATATTTATTGACTTCATTTACAAGACACATAGATTTCTATAGCGCATAAAAAAAAACACGCATTTCTGTGTTAAATAGCTTTGTTGACGAATCTATAACATCGGCACAGCCTAAACATATTTCTGACATTTCAGATAGCTGAAGACACACATTTAGAACGTAAGAATTTCTACATTATATTATTCTAAAAATATTCATACATCTGTTAATCCGTACGTGTCTCTGGAGACACCGTACAATACGAGACAACTGTTGGAGTTGTGGAGGTGATGATTACTACGAAATGCGTCAGTTCCTATTGGTTAGCCTTGTGCTACGCGAATTGTGAACACATTGTTCCATTTTCAAATTTCGTCCAAAGCAGATGGCTTTTTTTGACTTGCCGTATTTTTCGTACCTAATACATCCTAAAATCGTAGCAATAAGTAGGTAAATATCACTTGGGCAGCAAAGAGCGTCTTACAAAAGTTCAACTGAATTTTTATCTAATATAGTAACAATAATTAGAAGGAGAACGTACGGGCAGAAGTATAGGTACCGTATTTACAGACACTGGACTATTTTGTCTAGTCAGCATGTTGCCATGAGTGCCATTCAAACAGCGTGAAATTACAAGGGTGCCCATGATGAGATGTTTGACAGCACGTGTAGTGAGTAGGATTGTAGTTACATCGAGCATTAAAAGTGGTCAATCAAAATT
>NW_007402089.1:0-783 GCF_000475195.1 Diaphorina citri | reverse complement strand
GTTGTTGTTTTTGTTAGTATAACTCTTACCTACTTTTGCTGCTATCTATGCATGTGCATTATATGTTTGTATGTTGGTTATTGTTCTATCTGTTGTTTCATAGAGATACGACTAGTACTATCTGTGTTGTTTTTGCTGTTATCAGTACCATGCTTTTTATCATTATGATCTGATAGTTGTTTTCGGTTCTGGTCTGTCTACTCTGTCTGACTCTAGTATCGTGTTTGCTTTCACCAATGGTTCTATGGTTAATGCATCTAGGAATTACAGATACAGTAGACTTCTGCATCGATAGCGTCTATTTCTTTCTGGTCAATCATAGTTTAAATAGGAGATTGGTAATTTTTTCTGGGCGTCCAAATTGGGAGCTTGTGTCTCTGTGAATCCTTTTACCATTGAGACCATTTCAAGATGGGGGAAGAATCGAGAGAAATTTCTCTTGAAAGCGAAACAGTTTTCCCTTTTTGGACACCTCTCACCAAAACGGTAAGAGTGTTCACAATTTCTGACAAAATAATAGAAGAAACTGCCAATGCAGTACTCCAATAGACACTTAGATATTACAACACCTTTAATAAAATTAATAAAACTGACACTGATAATGTTAACGCCCGAGATGGCAACCATGCTAGTAAGGAAACAGAAGTAATTATGGTTATTTTTAAAGAAATAATAAGGTCACAAGATGGTATGACCTTAGTTGTCTTGGAACAGACTACAGCACAGTCACAAGAAGTAAGAATACCTACGAGAGACTCTGAAGTATTAGGTGGGAGGATAAGA
>NW_007402088.1:0-783 GCF_000475195.1 Diaphorina citri | reverse complement strand
TGGATCGTAGAAATTAGAGGAAAAGCGTTGCTTGTAAACAAGGGGATTACTGGAGAAGTTGTGTATTGAAAAATGTGGTATTTTGGCACATCCCCTAATAAGCTCTTTTTCTCACATGAATTATGATTGGATTCAATTTTTTATGGGTATACCTAAAAAACTGATTACACAAAATTCAACTGATTGGCCCTATGAGGAAACTTAGGGATCTACTTAACTATGAGTAAAAATTATCTCACCTTATAAGTAATAGTACATCCTGCTTTCTTGTATAGATCACTATCACCTATCACTATGACTATATCAATCAACTATCAATAATTTATTCTACTATCAATTATTGATCACTTCAATATATGCTATAAGCAGATATCTGGGGAGTTACCTGACTTGTAGATATTATTATTCCTATATAGTAAACTACCTACATCTATGTAGGTAATTGATTCTCCATTTATTATTTATTGATCACATTGATTGATATCGATACTCGTTATCTGGTGTGTTTTTAATCGCTATAAAAATCATCGCTTTCCTGAAAAGGCTCGAAGTTTTCTACTTGATGTGTAAATTATTCCAAGAAGAATTGATTCGAAGGAAAAAAGCTACGTAGGAAACTTTGATAAGCGCCGAACTTGCAGGATTAAAAGTTGGTTTTGAAATGCATCTCATGTCCAGCTTAAACATAAAAGTGCTGATTACCAATGACAAAAGTCAATGCCTGGGGTAAATTTTCAATTTTAAAATTATAGATACTAATTTTATTTTTTATTTCTTCTTCTC
>NW_007402087.1:0-718 GCF_000475195.1 Diaphorina citri | reverse complement strand
CCTTGTTTAGACTGCTGGGGTAAAGGGACTTTTCAGTCCTATTCGGGCAGGATAAACAAGGTATATTCTATTCTACTCACTCTTCGTATTTCGCCGGTGGATTTGTCCAGTTTCTCCTGGAGTTTATCACAGTCCGTTTGGCTTTTGTCCAGCAAGTTCTGGAGCTTCTCTTGCTGGAGTTGTGCTTTGCCTGGAAAATATCAGGAGGGAAGGATTGACGTCAATTTACTATCTTTATAGGAGGTACTCGGGTTTTACATTCTGGTGTTCTCGTGTTGACCCAGCACCTAAATGGGAAGTATTGTGTCTCTTCTCGCCCATCTGATGAGAGGTATACTACGGGATGGGCATGCTACGACACCGCGCCCACATGCGTCTAATGTAGCAGTTGTTTCATTGCTACGAAATAAAAACGGCGGTGGAACACTCATCTTAAAAAAAAAACTCAGGTTGTTGTTGTTGTTGTTGTTGCTGTTGTTGTAGCGGCTTTAGCTATAGCCGAAAAGTGATGAAAGTCGAAAGGTTGACTGCGGTTCAGGACAAGCCAATTAAATATGGCTAGAGACCATCACCTTGGTGTATGGCTGATAGAAGACTTATTTCCTCTTGAATTCGTCTTTTTTTTTTCCAGTTCTTCTGTCTTATTTCTGTGTTACTCTTATTGTCTACAGCGGCTGTTCTACTACCTAACCTCTTCTGGGCTTTCAAGATAACGTGT
>NW_007402086.1:0-783 GCF_000475195.1 Diaphorina citri | reverse complement strand
CTGAAAAGACGCATTAGATGTAACGGAATACTGATTACTGATTTATCAAATCACAAAGACCTATGGACAAAAGAAATCGACAAAGACGGGAGAGGCGAATGTGCATAAAAAGTAGAATAGTGAATGAATGCAGGGCTTTAAATATGGAGGAGGGGAAAACCGTGTTGGAGAATAAGCGAGGAAGTGAACATCTGGGATTCTGGAATATGGGACAGTAAATCACAAAGACCTATGGACAAAAGAAATCGACAAAGACGGGAGAGGCGAATGTGCATAAAAAGTAGAATAGTGAATGAATGCAGGGCTATAAATGTGGAGGAGGGGAAAACCGTGTTGGAGAATAAGCGAGGAAGTGAACATCTGGGATTCTGGAATATGGGACAATATGGGACATGTAGTGTGGAGACTTATTTAATCAAGGACTTTTCACTCACAACTTCACACTCTGCACTCCTTGCGCGGGGGAAATTAACGAACAGGACACTTTTTGAGGAGTGAGAAGTCCTCCTTGGATTCTGTCTAAAAGCTCAAGGATGACAGATGGAGACAAATTGTTGAGTTCGGAATGGTCATTTTCAGAAACTTCAGTGAGCTCAAGTGTCTATTGGTAAAGCAATAAGTCTACTATCAGTTGGTCACTCGAGTACAGGTTAGGCGAAACTTCCTAATTACCGTGGGCATTTCTCTTGAATTAATGAGATTTGACGCTATTCCTTGGACGACTACATATAGGGTTCTTTTGGAATCATTAAAAAACTCCATGAGTACCTTATACTTCCGACA
>NW_007402085.1:0-783 GCF_000475195.1 Diaphorina citri | reverse complement strand
TACGCGGAAACAAATGCTCCTGAAGCAAAGAAACTCAGTATTTAAGTGCTGACAAAAGCAGAACTTGTGCAAACAAAAGTGCAGAAAGATGCAGCTGAAATAGCTTTGAAAACAAGGTTATTTGCAGTAAGAATAGGATTATGTTCTCAGTGCTGACATTACTGTTTGCCTAGCGTTATTTCCCTATGGAGTTTCCCATAGTTTCCTATGCATAGTCTACCTTGCCCGTCTAAGGTAAAGTTTACCTTATTTCCCGCGTATTTACCCGAGAGGTAGGTACTCTATGTACAATGAACATACTTACTTAGGTATTTTGTGTTTGATAGAGTTTTAATGTCACTGTAAGGAAGGTACATAGGTAGTGATACTTAAGTGTGAAGAACAAGTTGAAGGAGCTATTGTGATGAACGCCAAGCAAGGCCAATAAATGGATGGGTGACTTAAACATTATATTGGTAGTTGTGTATTAGGGAGTACGGGCTTTAGTCTTGATTTTAAATCATTTCATAAAAGTAAAATCAAAAATCAAATCAATAATAATAAACTGAATATTAAACTAATTAAGTAGGTACATAGGTACTGATTTCCCACGATCGAATTAACTACGGGCTAAAAAATTCCCGGAGGGACGGACCCAGCTTGTTTAGCATCTAACAGCCTGTTTGTTTAACAGTTCTGTGCAAATACAAATCAAATGAAACTTAACAGGCTGTTAGCTTTAACAGGCCTTCGGCCTTCTAGGGCCTGAAAAAATGGTGAAATCCACCCCTAAACTGATAATAT
>NW_007402084.1:0-783 GCF_000475195.1 Diaphorina citri | reverse complement strand
TTGTGCTAACCAATGGTTCAATTTTAACAAGTCTACCATGTAAGGGATTTATTTGAAAAGGCTTATAAACAAAAACCATTAATAACTCTATAAGTTGAAGGGTTCTTCTTAAGGGTGGGATTTATTTAAAAAGGCCTTAATCATTAATAACTCTATAAATTACTCTATTAATAACTCTACAAAAATCATTAATAACTCTATAAATTGAGGGGTTCTCCATAAGGGTGGGTCCAAAGACTAGATTCAAGTTTTGAAGTAAAACAGCTTTTTTAGATTTTTTTACTTTCCTTAAATCCTACAATAAGGAAAGCAATGTTTAATTTCTGTGGCAAAATACTCCTACCATTTTTCAATAGACACTGACTTTTTTTTACCTTTGTTCTAGCATTTAAACGTTATACCTTTATAGTCCATTCCAAAAGATTCATCCAGCAGTTTTACCTCAAAAATTTAAATAACAGAAGTAGTGAGAGAGGAGAGAAAGAGAGAGAGGTGGGGCAAAAAGAAGAATAAGATGAGTGAGAGAGAGAGAAAAGAATTAGAGAGAGAAAGAGATATAAAGATAGAGATAGGAAGAGCGCAATAGACTGATGTACCATCCAAGTGTTAACCATGACCACCGTTGCTTAACAACGAACGCATTGTTTTAACATATCTTACCAATATTGTAAGATGGTTTAATTTTTTTCTCCATTTTTTTGTTCATAAATATTTTTGTTTAATTTTTATTCGATTCTTAAATGGAGGCTTGATTAACTTTTCTTTTTTTTTTTTTAATGAATA
>NW_007402083.1:0-783 GCF_000475195.1 Diaphorina citri | reverse complement strand
ATTTATGAACTCGCATATAATCGCCTCTCTCACTCCACTCAATGTTTTGTCAGATATCTCCCTCTCTCTCGCTCCCTAGTTTCTCACATATCACAGGCTTTGAACAGGGCTACATGAGAACAAGGGAGGGAGAGAGAGAGGAAGAGAAAATATAGATAGCGAAAAGGATGGGAGGGATAGAGACAAATAATTTGACATAAATCACGATGCAATGTATGTATATGCACCTAAACACATTCTTCCTCTCTTTTTCTCTCCCTCCCTCTCCCTGCCTCTCTCTCTCTCTCCCACATTCTCCCTCTCTTTTTCTCTCCCTCTCTCTCTCTCTCTCTCTCTCTCTCTCTCTCTCTCTCACTCTCCCTCTCCCTCTCCCTGCCTCTCTCTCTCTCTCTCTCTTTCTTTCTCCTCAAATTCATTGGTCTAATTATTTGAATGAGAATATATTTATTTATTTATTTACGGAACTAACCCTTTTTACAAAAATGACAATGGAAAAAATACACTAAAACTAAACAAACAAAAACAACAATCAAATACAGTAGAAAAAATTAATAGAATGAAATATAGGTACCTAAAAAGGAAAATGAAAAGTAACATAGTATGAACGAAATATTATTTCCCACAACTGGGACAGTACAAACATACCTATGTAATATCTATGTAGGTTTGTAGATATACGGTTAGGTACTTAACTACCTATAGTTAGGTATTACTAGGCTGACCATACGTCCCGCTTTCGGCGGGACAGTCCCGCTTTGGAGCCTCTGGTCCCGCTGTCCCGAG
>NW_007402082.1:0-783 GCF_000475195.1 Diaphorina citri | reverse complement strand
GCCACCGCCTCCGCCACCAAGATTATCCAACAATTCAGAACTACTTATGGAAGTTACTGAATCATTCCTCTTTCTTGTTACTTTTCCACTATCACCTTGACTAATGTTATTCTTCCTACACTCATGACATTTCCATTTTAGCTTGTTTGCTTTCGACATCCGTAGTATAGGATCTCTCACTTAAAATTGTGCACTTGAAATGATAATCTTCATTACATGCATTACAATGAACGTAATTTCCATTTGATGGTAATTTACTATTACAACCGAAACACTGCATTGTTAATACCTATTATTTAGTTTGATTTAAGAAATTAGATAAAAAACACTTTTAGTTAGCAATCTATCGGAAATTTATTGTACTATTTGCAGTTGTTTTAATCTATTTGTAAATCCGGCTTTTATGTAACTTTGAATTATATAGTTAAATGATTAACTTTGAAAAACACTTTTCTTTATTAATTGTGAACTCGGCTTTTATGTACTTAGCTTTTATGGATAGAATTATTATAAAAGAAAGTAAAAAAAAATCTGGTGTGAACATCACACGACTTTCTTTATCCTATTGAATGATGCTTGTTTGAGTGTTCTTTTACGCTAACTTTTACAATATCTCTAACCGTTTTGTCGCTATAGCTGAAAACCGCCAAAAAAAAAACGGTCGAAATCTGTCCAAAAGCGGACAAAATACCGCCAAGCGCAGCCACCATCTCAACCAAACGTTTTGTGTTGCATCTTTGTCACATTTGTGAACTACATACCAAATTTCAAGTCTCTAGCTTA
>NW_007402081.1:0-783 GCF_000475195.1 Diaphorina citri | reverse complement strand
TAAATATGAATCTTCTTGAACCTACTAAAGGACCTGTTACCTACTTTCTGATTTTGATCATCCAATGAATTTCCATGAATGAATATTCAATGGGCTAATTTTCGTGTAATTGTGGTAATTTCTGATGAATCTTTTTTAAAAGCTTGTTCAGAAAATTAGTATAAGCAACTCGAGCTCTTAACCAAATAATAAATAATGCATGCTCCATAATTCCACATTATCATAATCTCAACACGTTCATCAATCAATTATGACTATGCATGCAAGTACGGCCAGACTTTCAGGATTTCTCTAATATTTTAGGAAACAATTAAGTTCATTAAATTGTAGAAGACTAAAAGTACGACGGGACTGTGTAAAACACGGAGTAGGTACTTGCCCAAGTGTAATTTGTATAGTTTTAAAACAAAGAGGCAAGAAACTCAGATTTTAAGCGACTAGAACAATTAGTCTGATATCAGCTCAAAAAGTACAAAATCTTTCATTGAAGAACTGGAAGAACAACAAGTCACAATATTTCACAATTGAGGACAAGAAGAAGATTCCAAGTGAGAATTTTACCAAGATATTATTGACCATGTGACCAACATAGTGAAAAAAAAATAATTTATCATTGACCAATGTGAACATATGAACAATTTTCAACTCAATGCTGCGAACATCAGCAGCAATTCATATAAAAATTTGTCTTAAAAGGAAATATTCAATATTCCGAGGTTTAAGGTCATGACGCTAAGGTCTTATACATAACTGCTGAATGCTGATGATACTAAAGTGCTGTAT
>NW_007402080.1:0-783 GCF_000475195.1 Diaphorina citri | reverse complement strand
GTTAAAGGTCCTGAGGGAATGAAAACAATGCACTCTCTAATTTAATAAGCGGCTCTCGGTCTCTCTGATGCCGCTGTTCATCGGTTTGACTTTCTATTTAGCCTCTGGGAATTTGACTTGAAATAAAAGCATTGTAAAAAAAGATACTTACCTACATAGAAATCGTAGTGTTACTTAGTAAGTAAATATTTGTAGATGAAGTTTTAAAATAAGTACCTATCTACCTACACACCCACAGTAAGTAAATATGTGTAGATGAAGTTTTAAAATAATTACCTACCTGCCTAATACCTACCCACCCACAAAATTTGTGACAAGACCGTTTCAAAAGAACCGTTTTAAAATAGAGAATGTTTCAAAAATCGTTTCTTTTGTTCTGATTTTCAAGTGATCATAATTAATAATTTTATTATATCTACATAGGTAATGGAAAAACAATGTAAGTTACGAGTAGGTCCAATATCCCTTTTGAGCTGTTAATTATACTATGACCTTTTGCTTAGGAATGCTAGAACATTACAAAATACCTACCTGCAAACTTCCTAGATTGTAGATAGGTTCACTCAAACAAACAAGCAACCCTATTGGGGTAGCAATCAGCAGGTAATTCAGTTAAATTGTAAAAATCGAAATATGGCAAAGTAACAACAATAACTACAACTAAGCAAAAGTATAATTGAGGAGCTGGGTGCAAAAAGGGCAATTTGGATTTTTTGCCCTTTTTGCGTAAAACGGTTTTTTGAATAGAACGTGGTGCGCTCTATCTTCCAGCGTTTGAACTGC
>NW_007402079.1:0-783 GCF_000475195.1 Diaphorina citri | reverse complement strand
TTTTTTTAATTTTTATAGTTTTTTCTGAGATAATAAAAAAAAATCATGAGAATCACCAATTGTGAAAACTCCTTCTTGCATTTATCCTAACCCTATAATAACACTGGTCACTGCTTGTTTGTGCCAGTTCCTTTGGTAGCAATATTCCATGGATGTGACTTCTGCACAAGTAACAAAATTTTAAATAAGTTTTGTGTTTCAAAATTTTATTTGGAAATAAAATGTGTACAAACACAATATAACATTTATCACTTTTTAGTCTGTCCTTCCTTTATTATTTATTCTTAAAAAGTTAATCTTTGATTTCTAACTAAGTATTACTATAATTAAATTCCAATTATTAGGTATAATTTAATTTTTAAATGAGAAAAAATCATAAAAAGGCCTTTGGAAAGTTTCAAATTATTATTTTTAGATACTAAAATCTTCCAAAAGGTGTTCAAAAACATAATGAGTACCGTACCTAAGCAAGATCTCAAAATTATTATTTGCATACCTGGACCACAGCCTTGGAGCCACTGACTTCCAGCACTTGCCCGGCACGGTAAGATCCATCATTCAGACGGAGCTGCACAATTTCAGCGTACTTGGGGAATTTCACCTCGTCTAAGATGACCAGAGGTCCGTTGACACCAGACACGGTTTTGTATGCTGTGAAAGAGAAAGGGACTTTTTAGAAAAGAAAACGGGAACATTATTTGAAAGAAAAAAGTAATAAATTTGATTTGGTAAAGTTTTAAACTTTTAAAGGTAAATAAATAATATAGGTACCTAATAAGATGT
>NW_007402078.1:0-783 GCF_000475195.1 Diaphorina citri | reverse complement strand
TTCAGGTCAGATATTGGAAATTTTTGTTTTCTATAAATAAAAAATCCCACATTTAGATACTTCTTTCTATTTATTTTTATCTAACTCAAATTCAAGCCGGACTTTCTATCTCGGTTGATCTTTCTATGTAAGTGGGACCCTTGTGCGATTGATTACAATTTGCTCTTTGTTAGAACACTTTAATAAACACTTTAAACACTTTGTTAGAACACTTTTTTTCTACAAAAATCAGGCCTGTGCCACACTTTGAGATAATCAGCGATCAAAGTTAATCAACCAATAAGAATCCAGCAATATTTTGATCAAAGTAATGCTGCTTTCTTTCAAAGTAAGAATTTTTTTTTAACGAAAATCAGGCCTGTGCCACACTTTGAGATAATCAGCGATCAAAGTTAATCAACCAATAAGAACGCAGCAATATTTTGATCAAAGTAATGCTGCTTTCTTTCAAAGTAAGAATTTTTTTTTTACAAAAATCAGGCCTGTGCCACACTTTGAGATAATCAGCGATCAAAGTTAATCAACCAATAAGAATGCAGCAATATTTTGATCAAAGTAATGCTGCTTTCTTTCAAAGTAAGAATTTTTTTTACAAAAATCAGGCCTGTGCCACACTGTGAGATAATCAGCGATCAAAGTTAATCAACCAGTAAGAATGCAGCAATATTTTGATCAAAGTAATGCTGCTTTCTTTCAAAGTAAGAATTTTTTTTTTACAAAAATCAGGCCTGTGCCACACTTTGAGATAATCAGCGATCAAAGTTAATCAACCAATAAGAATGC
>NW_007402077.1:0-783 GCF_000475195.1 Diaphorina citri | reverse complement strand
TAGCTCTTGGCAACTTTGGCATATTGGTTGTGAACAGGGCGAGTTTACAGAAGGGGCTCACCCGGGGCCATTAGCCCCGGGGCCGGCCTTCTCAGAGGGGCCCCGAAGCCAGCTACATTACTTACCTATTTATTTTCTTCTTCATCTTCTAGTAACCATGTCCATTACTGAACGTTGGTAATGGCTAATCTTATTGGATCTTGAACTATTTGATATAGGGATGTGTTTGTTTCTTGATACCATTCTCTCAGGTTCTGCATCCAAGATGTTCGTTTTCTCTTTCGTCCTCTTCTTCTTCGTTCTAGGGACCATTTCAGTATTGTTTGTAGACTTGTGTATTTTTCTGGGTAACGTGAGACTTACCTACCTATTTACCTAAATAATTTAACTAAAATTACTCAAGTAGATAGGCATCTACATATGTAGGTAGTTTTTTTTTCATGTTGCCCTTTGCCCATTGTTGGAATTTCGCCCCAAGGTCCGCTTACTGTCAACGGCCCTGCTATTTGCATATTGGTTGAGCAGGCTTGTCTGTTTTAGTGGGAGTCGACAACTCATTGATTTTTCAATATTCCATTTGCCACCAGCTTATGTTATTTTGGAGGGCAGCGCGCCTGCCTTGTAAGCGCTAGGTCGCGGGCTCGATTCCCGCCCGTTGCCCTTTTTATGTTGCCCTTTGCCCATTTTTTTTTATGTTGCCCTTTGCCCATTGTTGGAATTTAGCCCCAAGGTCCGTACCCCCCCAAACTTTATCCTTAACACTAGGTTCGTTCTCGGAACGGC
>NW_007402076.1:0-783 GCF_000475195.1 Diaphorina citri | reverse complement strand
AGTTCACCAATAATGTATGCACACATTGCACACTGCACATCTTTACCTGTGTACCAGATGTGCCCGTTAGAAATGAATTGGTCCCTCTCTAAATTATAACTTTGCAGGACGTCATCATGAAAGCTCTAATTGAAACCGCTTGCCTCAAAAACACAATACCATAAACTGCAGCTGTACAATACCCAGTTTACCTTGAAAGTTCCCCAGTAATCCAATTTCTACAGCCATTCCCGGAAACACCACAATTTGTGTTTGAACTTTTTTACGATGTGCTATTAGTAGCTCATAAATACTTTAATGTTTCTAATCATATACTTTTTTTCCAATATCATTGTAATGTGATATGGTACTGTGTACCAGTTTCTGGGTATATACAAGCGATTTTTTCTCTTTAATAACTCCTTCGTAATGCCGTGGTCCGTGGATTAAGGTTATTTGGTAGCTGTTAACAACAGAGAGGTCTGTGTGGGTATCTTTTAAGATGTTCTGTACAAAATAATTACTTATTCTTCTCAGAAATGTCCAGATGTGCGTACGCTTTTAGAAGTTCTGTGGACAGTGAGCCAAGCTCATTTAGCTATAATTGAAAATTAAAAATCCGTTTCAGCTATCCCAAATAGGTCCCCAAAATGTGAATGTGATCTTTTGTTTTCTTACTCTTCATACATGTTCATAAAATTTCACTGCATTAGAATTCAAAAGTCGATCGTTGTGACCAACTTCCCTGGTGTCGTAGGTTTTCTCCTATAACTTTGTCTTATCTATAATTTAGCAATTTTATAT
>NW_007402075.1:0-783 GCF_000475195.1 Diaphorina citri | reverse complement strand
CGGATGGGATTGGGTGGAGAGCCGGATCTGTGGAGAAAAGAGAAGGGAGGGCATTAGTTGTATTCCCTTTGATTCAAATCAATTGGAAAATTCCATCATTTCCCCTCAACTTCTAATTCGGTTTAATATCTGACTGGACGAGTTTTGACTTTTGAAAATATTCGACCAATTCTGATCCTCTAAATCTAAAATATGAGGTTATATAAATATGTGGGTAGATTCCCTATAATACTCAACTTTCCTGCAGAATCTTGCAACCCCACATGTTCTACGTATGTATGTACTTAGCTAGAAATGGATATCTTGAAGACAAGAACTTAAGATAGCATTTCACTTTACTCACTTGAACTGATCTCTATCGTCCACAATGAGTACCAGTGCACTGCTGTTGTGTATAGCGAGCACGGTATGCCACTCCCCATCATCATACTTGCTGGTCGCTCCTGTAGCGACCTCCTGACCACCACTGCGTAACACAAGCTCTCCCCCTCTCAACCATAGTGTGAATATAGCGTTCCCATCTTCCGCATACGCTACGAGTCCGTTCGGATGCGGTGATTTGAATCTCAGGATGAGATGCATTTCGTTATCCGTAACCGTAACGTTGGGCCATCGGGCGTAACTACTGCCATCACTACCGTCACTGAATGAGATGATGCTGCTCACCTGATAAGAGAGATGTAAAAAGATGGAGTTAGAGGAAAGAGGATGGAGTTAAAGACACTATTAAGACTGGCTAAAGGGTTATAAACAGTATGAACAGAAATTAGACAATAGAATCAA
>NW_007402074.1:0-783 GCF_000475195.1 Diaphorina citri | reverse complement strand
TCTAACCCTAAATTTATTATTATTTTCATTGTGTAGTTATAAGGATAAGGAATCTACATGTGAAAAGTAATGAGACTAATGAGGGGAAAAAAACTGTCGGAAAAAGACTGTTCGAAGACATCCAAAAGCGCCTAATAGGGGGGTTCATTCAAGTGAAATACGAAAAGTTCTTTCAGTTTCCTCTCTACCAATCTACTTTCTGCTCTCCCAAAATTTCTCTCTCCCAAAATTTACTTAATTCTCTTCTTTTCCTGGTAAACAGGAGGGCGTGGGTTCAATCCCAGCTGAGGTATGGAATTTTATCCTCAATATAATTTGAGAATTTGACCACAATAATAGTAGTAGCCTACTGCTGGAGTAAAGGGACTTTTCAGTCCTATGCGAGCAGTATAAATAAGCACTAAGCACTATTATCCTCCACCTGAGAGCAAGGTTCATTGAGGTAGTAACCATTGTAATCACGGTTGTAATGGGAAAGTATTGTACACGGTCCAAATTTTCCAAATCGGAAATGAGTAGGAATATCTCGTACTCTCTCGAGTCACAAAGTGGTTCTGACTTTGACCTAATGAGGTACCTATGCGATTTGCGAAATATAAATCTCCCCTTCCAAATCTTGAGGTACTTGTGTGAATCAATTTTTAATCAATTTTTTTTTTTTTTAATTTGTCAGATATTGACGAATGTTCACCATCTCATGGACCTCATGGGGGTTGTGGTCAAGGTGCCATCTGTACGAATACATTGGGTAGCTATTCCTGTGCCTGCCCACTTGGATATACG
>NW_007402073.1:0-783 GCF_000475195.1 Diaphorina citri | reverse complement strand
ACTATGTCCCAAGGCCAGGTTAATTATTTATTGGAATAATAAAGCGCGTACGTACGTTTTCTAGAATCTCCCCAAAATGAAATCGTGATAATGATACTGATGAGGTACACGATGTTTATTTTTACATTTTATTATGAATTTTCGTATCGCGAGATGCTTTCGCCACATCAAAGTATACTACGTCCACTTGCTTTCGACGGTCTACAAATTTGGACACATAACTAAGAAAATCTAAGATGTTGGTTAAACTAACTTCTAAGTAGATTAAACTAAGTAGATTAAACTAACTTCTAAGTTAAAACAATAACAAAATTCGCTAACCCCCTATTACTGCCTACTGTCTGTCTTTACGTGTAAGGATCAAAACAGAGTGGAGCGGAGAGCAATAGAGCATAAAGCATAGAGCTTTTTGCTTTTGGAGAGCATAAAGCATAAAGCCTTTTGCTTTTGGAGAGCATAAAGCATAGAGCTTTTTTGCTTTTGGAGAGCATAAAGCATAGAGCTTTTTGCTTTTGGGAGCATAAAGCATAGAGCTTTGTCCTTTTGGAGAGCATAAAGCATAGAGCTTTTTGCATTTGGAGAGCATAAAGCACAGAGATTTTTGCTTTTTGAGAGCATAAAGCATAGAGCTTTTTTGCTTTTGGAGAGCATAAAGCATAGAGCTTTTTGCTCTCAGTTCTCTGCAGTTTTGAAGTCGTCGTTTCCCCATACCTAACTCGATGCTGTATGTGCTTTGCTCTCCGCTCCATTCGTTTTGAGCCCAAGACGTTATAAGTTCCCTTA
>NW_007402072.1:0-783 GCF_000475195.1 Diaphorina citri | reverse complement strand
TGACGGTTTTTTTTTTCCAGGATGAGTGTTTCACCGCCGTTTTTTTTTCGTAGCAATGAAACAACTGAAACATTAGACTCGTGTGCCCATGGGTTTGACGCAAAAACGACTTATAACTTAGCTAAGTCACAGTCGTATGGCCTATAAGTCGTTTTTGTGTCAAACCCCTCAAATATTCCTATTTTATTTTTATCAGGATAAAAAAAAAAAAAGAAAATAAGGAGAAGAGAGAGGAGGAAAAAGAGAAGAAGGCGAAGAAGAAGGGGGGAAAATAGTGTTTGCTAGAAGAAACTGTAACAACAGAGATCTTATCGTCCCGAAATCGAATTGAGAAGGACAAGTTCGACCTGGGCGAGAATCGAACCCGTGATCTAGCGCTTACAGGACAGACGCGCTACGCTCAGAGTGAAACGAGGCTAACTTCATATCTTAAACACCAACAACACCTCAAATGTCAACATTTCGGGTGCCAACTCTACCAGCAGTGCGAATTATTTGAACCAGCTGTTAGCCTCACTCAATGGAGAGGCTATTCTGATTAATGATGATATGATGGGCCTGGGGGCACTCACTGGAGGTATGAATGGGTCTGCAGGAGATGATATCATACTCGTTGTGCAGTCTGACAACACTGGTAAGATATAAATATACCTTATTTATGTACAGTCTGACAACAGTGGCAAGAATTTTTTATACCTTATTTAAGTGTATTCTGACAACATTGGTAAGATTTTATATACCTTATTTATGACCAGTCAAAATCCAACGCGTTAACAACTGCAC
>NW_007402071.1:0-783 GCF_000475195.1 Diaphorina citri | reverse complement strand
AAAATGGGAGAGCATGAGACTGTAGACCTCAGGGTTGGACGTCCATGGAAAACACACAGAGTGAATGTACGCAGCTCTAAAGGCTCTTTGTCTCATGTCTGTGTGTTAGCATGTCCATCCCGTGGTATGTAGGTGTGACACAAAAATGGGAGAGCATGAGACTGTAGACCTCAGGGTTGGACGTCCATGGAAAACACACAGAGTGAATGTACGCAGCTCTGAAGGCTCATTGTCTCATGTCCGTGTGTTAGCATGTCCAATGTCCATCCAGTGGTATGTAGGTGTGACGGTATAACCTTCTTCAGATGTGCCAGAAGAGACACAATACTCCCCAATTATTAGAATCTGGGTGAACAGGTTATGAAGGGTCACACTACTTCCTCGCACTTTCCGCGTCCGTGAGATAGAATAGTGGAAGGTAACCTATTGAAGTTTTTACTCTCACGGCTATTAGGTACTTCTAGCGTGGCGTTAATATTGAGATAAACCGACACTTCTCTACTAGATTATGATTACCTTTGCTATTTGAACACATTCCTGATGCATGCTGTGGAGTCCAGGGTCTATACTACTAGTAGGTATTAGACCTAGAGATAATGATGATTGAGGGCTTTTATTTTAGAAGGGCCTAACTCTATTTTGGCTCCTTTGGGTGAAATCTCTAATGCGGAACGATGTTGATGCTGGGTTCTAGACATTTAGAGTCGCGAATTCGGGTTGACAAATTCTCACGAGTTGTACGTTCTACACAAAAATACATGGCACATTTTTTTTTTTTTTTTT
>NW_007402070.1:0-783 GCF_000475195.1 Diaphorina citri | reverse complement strand
TGCAAAGTATCTAGTTTACAGTTTAACATTTCACCAAACGGTCCTTGTTATCTTATCTTGTAAAATCGAATAATTCATGTCGTTTACCAAAAATTCGTGCCAATGCAACGGTAAAATTTCAAAAACTCGCCCAAAACACCTAAAAGTGAGTATGTAAGTGCCGTATGTTGAAGTGTTAAACTCATTCTTCCATTTGTACATGTACAATATGTACATACATATTATGTTGCCAGACTGATCATAAGTTACTGAACATGTTTGCTTGCTCATTGAACCGAAAACACTTTTCGACGTAAAGTTGGTAAAATGACTCTTTCGGCAACAAAGCATTCTGATGCAAGTGAATAAGAATTTGTTCAAATCCAACTCCTCATGGAATTTTCCCCTCTCAACTTCAAGTCCATATTCATAACTCTTTCAATTCTTATACTCTCGTCTTATAAATGTGTACCTTTCATTATTATAAATAAACTATTTTTACTATTTGTGTGTGTGTAAGTTCTCTCTCCTATAATTTGAATGAGAATCAATTTCTAATTAGCTTCTAACTCATTTCTTCAAGGGGAAAAGTGGGATTATGGAGCTAAGACTGTATTTAAACATGGATATGCAATATACAAGATAGACTCATGCATACAAACACTGAACGCCAGTTTTTCATTCCTGCATCGCGTCGCGTTTTTCATTTCACTTTCCCTCCTGGCATAAATCTTCAAGTAAATGCCGCATCCTAAACTCGGGAAGAGACTCCATTAGCATCAAGTGACTGTTTTGTAATTTCTC
>NW_007402069.1:0-783 GCF_000475195.1 Diaphorina citri | reverse complement strand
TGAAACTATATGAACAATATTTTTATGAATGCTTTTGACGGTAACTCGTATTCCTGTTCCTGCTTTATAAATAAATAAATCTATATTATCTACCTACCTATAGAAAAAGCATAAATGCTTGTCACAATTCACAAATGTCGTTCCCTGCTTAATGCACTACGCCAAATTTTATGACTTGACTTGGACTCGAACCACCAACCTCCAGATCCGAAGTCCACCGCGCTAACCACTACACCACTGAGGTTGGTTATTACCTACCTTTAGGTATTCTATTAGAGATAGGTAAAGATTTGTCTACCTCTAGAATAGGCACCTATACCTAGGTACTATACATATATTGGGAAATTTTCAATTAGTTAGTGAACCTACATACCTACAATACCTACGGCAGAATACGCATTTCCGACTCTTTTTACCTACTTATATCTTTTTTAGGTACTATTTGTAGTTTATGAAAACAACAATATGTACTTACAAACAAACATCATTGTTTTCCCCGATTTTATAGTCAGATATTTATTTATCTTGCGCTAGATGTAGAAATATGATTGTCAACTCTACAATAATATTTTCGTCAATTTAGGTATCTCGTAAAAAAAGAAAAACAAAAAAATACCTACTTCGTCATATTGCTAGCAATCAGCAATAAAATGAGTAGGTACTTTTATTCATACTGGCAATACCACAGCGTCAAAGCGTCCAAAGCTAAATTGAGGCATCAAGTAGACCTGTTGATATTACGCGATGGTATGTATGGAAATGGCGTGTATGGTCAGTATGGTG
>NW_007402068.1:0-783 GCF_000475195.1 Diaphorina citri | reverse complement strand
ATCATCCGTATTGAACAGGTAGAAGCGAAGTTATGGACATTTTTCAAAGTGTCCAAGTAATTTTGTGGGTGAGTGTATTTGTCTGTAACGTGGAAATCTTCTTGCGTAAATATTTAAAGTAGGAATTTGATATCAACTAATTTTATCAGTGGATGCGACTTATTTTCCACAAGTTTTAGCTTAACACATTTTTCCCTCCTAATTACATTGCACTAGGAGTTTTGACATCTCCACTAATTCAGTAGTGGATGTGACTTGTGTCCCACTTACAATTTGGTACTCTACCTCCGTTCCATACTTATTGTAATCGGAACTCCGTGTTGGCCGATTCCTGAAAGCAATGTCGCACATTCGCATTTTGCCAATTATACACCTATTTTATCCCGAACAAATAAAAGATTCATTCTAGGAACGGCTGGCTTTCTCCTATCCTGTCTTTCTTCTCTCTTCGATTTCGGGACGATAAGACCTTAGCAGTTACAGTTCCCTCTATCAAACCTCTCGAAAAAAAAAAATGTGAAGTTTTGGAGTAAGGGCCGAAAGTCTTCATCAGACCGCCCCCCTCTCACCCATCCAACTGATAACACGTCACATCAGCTGATCTCTCTCCCCTCCTACATAGTTCTATCTATCTCCCCATACACATACTTGTATTTTATTCCATGTATGCTAGTGAATAGCATTATGCGATGGTCTAATACACCAACATGTGAAGGGTGTGGCACCTGATGGAAAACCTGTATCATGGGAGATATTGTCCAGAGTCTACACTCTATACTCTGC
>NW_007402067.1:0-783 GCF_000475195.1 Diaphorina citri | reverse complement strand
AAGTATCTAAAAAGAATAAAAGGACTTTTATTGCAGATCTAGTAAGAGAGCTATTACAGATCTTTCAAGCTCTTATACGAGTAGGTACATAGATCTTGTAAGCTCTTATACATAGATAGATCTTGTAAGCTCTTACACATAGATCTTTCAAGCTATTATAGGTATGTACTATGTACCTACTACTTCCATAGATCTTGCTATTACAGAATTTCTCCTTAGTCCATCACTTGGTCTATTAGTGTTCCTTGAACAATACTGGTACATGTTATAGCAGAGGTTCCCAATCTGTGGTACGCGTATCACTATTGACTATTGGTACGCGAAAGCATTTCGGTGGTAACCAACCTCAGTGGTGCAGTTGTTGAAGCGTTGAGCTTTGGATCTGGAGATTGGTGGTTTGAGTCCAAGTCAAGTCATAAAATTTATCTAGGTGTAATAATCGGGGAATGATATTTGTGACAAGCATTTAAATATGCTTAACACAATTAAAAAAAATAAATCCATTTCTCACAAATGCGAAAAACAAATCTGGCAACCCTATTTGGGAGAGAAAAAATCTACAATCAGTTCACCAAAAAATTGTGACATCGTACTGCCATTACACAAAAATTTCACCTGCGGCGCTATAATATCTTTATATTAACCCCAACCCACACAAAATTGATGTTTGGTGGTACGCCAAAAGAACCTTGAGGTGTCAGGTGTTACGCAGTACTCGAAAGTTTGGGAACCCCTGTGCTGTCATATGGAATTATAACTCAGTGTCATCAGCTGATCGTTTGT
>NW_007402066.1:0-783 GCF_000475195.1 Diaphorina citri | reverse complement strand
AAAGTAATGTAATCGGGTGTTTTAAGGAGTAAAGCCGATTTTTACTTTCCTCATCCTTTAGGAATTAGGAAGGAAAGTCATAATGTAATCGGATGTTTTAAGGAGTAAAGCCGATTTTTCCTCATCCTTTAGGAATCGGAATTAGGAAGGAAAGTAATGTAATCGGTTGTTTTAGGGAGTAAAGCCGATTTTTACTTTCCTCATCCTTTAGGAATCGGAATTAGGAAGGAAAGTAATGTAATCGGATGTTTTAAGGAGTAAAGCCGATTTTTACTTTCCTCATCCTTTAGGAATCGGAATTAGGAAGGAAAGTAATGTAATCGGTTGTTTTAAGGAGTAAAGCCGATTTTTTACTTTCCTCATCCTTTAGGAATTAGGAAGGAAAGTAATGTAATCGGATGTTTTAAGGAGTAAAGCCGATTTTTACTTTCCTCGTCCTTTAGGAATTAGGAAGGAAAGTAATGTAATCGGGTGTTTTAAGGAGTAAAGCCGATTTTTACTTTCCTCATCCTTTAGGAATTAGGAAGGAAAGTAATGTAATCGGTTGTTTTAGGGAGTAAAGCCGATTTTACTTTCCTCATCCTTTAGGAATTAGGAAGGAAAGTAATGTAATCGGTTGTTTTAGGGAGTAAAGCCGATTTTTACTTTCCTCATCCTTTAGGAATTAGGAAGGAAACTAATGTAATCGGATGTTTTAAGGAGTAGGTAAAGCCGATTTTTACTTTCCTCATCCTTTAGGAATTAGGAAGGAAACTAATGTAATCGGATGTTTTAAGGAGTAGG
>NW_007402065.1:0-783 GCF_000475195.1 Diaphorina citri | reverse complement strand
GCGGTGATTTATGACTCCCATTTACAGAACAATAGCTCATCTAGATGATACGTCGCGGATTATATCCAGAGTGAAAGATGACTCAGCTATGAGTTTGAGAAGGGAGTGGAACTTTGGCGGATCATGTACTCTCTGTTTAACATTTGAACATTTTCTCCTCGCTCGATGTAATCCAAAATCCTTTCATGCGTTCAAAATGATTAATTTCAGTCACACCTTGGAATCATCTTGTTGGTTTTGTACGGAACTTCCTTGCCTTGATTCTCCTATTAATTGAGGTGTTTGACGCAAAAACGACTTGTAGCCTAGAAGACTTATACAGCACCATAAGTCTAGAAGACTTATACAGCACCATAAGTCTAGAAGACTTATACAGCACCATAAGCCTAGAAGACTTAAACAGTACCATAAGCCTAGAAGACTTATACAGCACCATAAGTCTAGAAGTCCGGCTAGGAATTTTTGAAGTCTGATCCATCGTAGGATTAGAAAGGGGCATATGGTCCACCCCAGTGGTGGCATTGAAAATCTGGTTCGACCCCGGGGAGTGGCACTTTTTGGATAAAAATGGCCATTTCTCGAGAAATTCAAATGAGAAACCCCTCAATTGTGTGTTACTAACTACATATTTCTAGGAGCTCGGCATGATTATTATATATATAGATGTAGATCTGTCCTAGGACAGGTTTCAACACGACGTTCTCAACTTTTCTCGATCTTGGGCGTCCTCCTTCATTTGTTCAAACGTTCTTCCATTCAGCACATCTCTCAGCATTCCAAACC
>NW_007402064.1:0-783 GCF_000475195.1 Diaphorina citri | reverse complement strand
GGCAAACAGTAAACACGAATTAGATGATAATTACAGGCCACTAATTATTTCAGGAATAGGTAACAACAACAACAACAAATGTGAAGAATCTTAAAGGGGGGAAGAGGGACGCGAGAAAAAGGTAGCAGTAATAGGAAAATTCAACAAACCGAAGGTAACCATGACAGCAAAAAGGTTCATTAGAGCGAAAAGCTAGGAAATGTCGACTGGACTACTTTAACAATACCTGTTACCATGGTAACCAATGTGAAAAATTGGAAGGATATGATATGAACACTATGAAAAAGGGGTTTTAATCACACATATGAGCCATTCTTGGAGAAAACAAAGAGCAGAATCGAATTCTTCGACACAAAAATAGGCACTATGCAAAAATTCACTGAGAAAAAGCACTTTAATCACTATTAATTCAAGGAAAAAAGCAGAGCAAAATTACACGATGCGTACAGCTTGAAAGTTGAACTCGGAATCGATACTGATTTTTGATAAAATAACTTCACAGAATGGCCCCAAGTACTTACTTTGAGAAATATCCTACACCTTGCAGCATTATTAGGTCTATCAGACGTTTATAAATGAATGGTTTGACAACTAAAACTCCTTCTAGTCTTGTTCATTTACTCGTAACATCCAGCTTTTAGTGTCATTAGCCTGAGCCTAGTGTACGACAGAGAAACAGCAAGGTAACTAAATGCCCAAAATGGGCTCTACAGTCTACAGAACGATGCGACTTACCTATAAGTGGTATGGCTAGGGGACGTTAAACAGAGAGTAGACTAGCGT
>NW_007402063.1:0-783 GCF_000475195.1 Diaphorina citri | reverse complement strand
TTCTATTTATGAATGTAGTTAAGAGTACTGGTTTATTTAATAATCTGAAATTAGTGGGTAGAAGTAAGAGGAACTGCTTAACAAAATTCTTAGGTTAGAAACAAGATATGAACTCTACTGAACCCTTAAGTACCTACCTGAACATAATAAGGTTTCATCACTACTTCCAAGTTTTTTTGTGTGAAATTCTGATGAACATTTAAGAGCAAAAAATCTAATTAACCTTGACTTCTCTTGTTTCAGAAATATTGTTACATGTGAGTTATGGCCCCAATATCATCTGTTGCATCTTGGCCAACTTTCCTGATTGTTTTCATGAGGTTTGCAAAAGTTTGATCTCTAACTCGGATCGTATTGAAGAAGACAATGGTGGCAGTAAGATTCGTATGCAGACAATGAGTATGTTATGCAAGATGTATCCCCCTGGATCTCATATAGTACGTGCTCAATGTGTTGAGTTGTGTCGTATGCCAGCACTAACTATAACACTCACCTTGGACTATGCTAAGAACTGTGGGGATGAAGACTCTGATATTGTACCCTTTGTCACATCACTCCTGCTACACAACGATATTATCATTCGGAACTGGTTCTCTCAGTTCATAAGAAGTCGACAGAAGAGGAATAGAGAAAGTTCTCAAGCCTTACAAGCACTGAGAGATGAATTGTTGAGACATTTGTCTGGTATAGTGAATTTCTCTCATGATAACAAGCTCCCCATGTCCTCTGTGGTACAAGCTTCAGCATTGTTACGCCTCTATTGTGCTCTTAGAGGAATTGCCA
>NW_007402061.1:0-783 GCF_000475195.1 Diaphorina citri | reverse complement strand
AGAGAGAGAGAGAGAGAGAGAGAGAGAGAGAGAGAGAGAGAGTTAACTTTGATCGTGGGGACTTAGTACATACAGTACGTGAGGGAGTGAGAAAGAGAAAAGGAGGGAGAGGGGAAGAAATAGGAGAGAATGAGAAAGAGAAGGAAAAAAAGAGAACGAGGGAAAGAAAGGAAGAGAGAAAGAGAAAAGGGAGAGATGGATAAAGAGAAAAGCTAAAGAGGGGGAGAGAGAGAGAAAGAGAGGAAGAGAGAGAGAGAAATCAATGTTAATTTTTGCATTACTCAAAGTAAAGTTACATGTGAATTATGAATGGTTAAGTGAAAGAGCGCATGTAAATGAGAATTCTAAAATTCAAACAAACCCAACAGATTCCAACACTAAAAGCTAAAAGTTCTTCAGAGCAGTTGTTAAATACCTTTTTTTTAATTTTTATCTCTTCTCTACTTCTCTTATTAACTTAATAATTATATAGGTATCTAATTTTCAGGATTTTACAAATAATGTTCTCCTCAGTACTATACCTACATAATTATGTAAAGTTTTTTTGAATTTTTTCTGATGGGAATTGAATCCAGCCCCCATAGCATGATTCCCACTTATCACGGTTTTCACAATGACAAAAGTGTGTCCCAATTACAATAATATATTTTAATTAAATGAAGGGGCTACATTTTTTCATTTTCCCCCGTGTTAAAGCATGCAGGTTTCCCATTTATATGGTTGAACCACTTGGACAGATTCAACTGTAGTAGAGCATAAGAGGGGGGGGGGGGAGAAATAGAG
>NW_007402060.1:0-783 GCF_000475195.1 Diaphorina citri | reverse complement strand
AAAATTGATTTCTAATCTTTTTTGGGGTGGGATGAAGGTTTGTTTATTTTTTGTGGGCACTTGATTTATTTTGGGAGGACATTTAGGTTGGCTAATTGTTGGCCTTAGGTTATATTTTGGTGGTTGGCAAAATACCTATATGGATTACCGCTCTGTCTTACCATTGGCCAACAGTTCGCCAAAAATGTACCCATTTCCTAACGATGGGCCAACCCTACGATTTCCTAACCATCGATGTTGTTAGGGGAACGACGCGACGCCTGGCCTGGGCGTCACGACCATATTTTGTGTCCCCACTAAACGTCCTTTCTACAAACATGATCTCAACTGTGGTCTTATTAGCGGGTTCGAACCCCGCCCGGGGCGGATTTTATCTTAAACAGATAAGGCCCTTTCTTGGAATGGCTGGCTTTCTTCTATCCTGTCTTCCTCTTCTCTTCGCTTTCGGGACTGTAAGACCTTAGCAGTTACAGTTCCCTCTATAAAACCTCTTTGAAAAAGTTCGTCAGAGATTCTAGAATCGGAATTCTTAGAACGTCTGAACTCCCAATACGTTTATCACACGAATAGCACTTGGAACTATCTGATATCATTTTGAACTCGATGGGTCCTTGAGTTAATATGGAGATAAAAGTGAGGTCTTAATATAGGACCAACGTGTGTTGATTCAAATAAGGACTTGGGCTAGCCACTCACTATATCAGGTAGACCTGACAAGCGGACCTTTTCAGCCGTACGTGTTAGGTCTATCTGATAGTGTGTGTGCTCATTAGGTTGGCCTGA
>NW_007402059.1:0-715 GCF_000475195.1 Diaphorina citri | reverse complement strand
ATATGACACACTAAGGTTTTACCGGTATATCTCGGTTAAAAAAAAAAGATAAAAAAAAAAATAAAAAGAATGGGTATCATAGAATTCTCTAAGGCAACACATATATTTTTTTCGGCAAAAAAGAAAAAATCATGCACTTAAGGGTTAAGATGTATAATGTAGGTTGTAACTTCTGCTAATCTTATTTAGAAGTACCTCATTGAAATATTACTTCTAAAGTTCTAAAATCTAAATGATGATGAAATTATTATTATATCTATTGTAATAAGATGGCAAAATCTCTAAATGAGGATTCTCAAGATTGAAATGCCGCCACTGGCTGGCACACTTTTTTTTTTTTTTTTTAGCAAAATATTTCAAAGTTGTTTTCTTTCCCGCCTCTCTCTTGTGATAATTAAGAAATTAGTTTGGAAGTTTTCTTTCAACTTTCCAAGAAGTCTTAATAATAAACTTCTCTGGTGTGTTCTACATTTAATAATAATGGAGAGTTGGAATTTTCGACTTTTAAAATGATACCTTCCTGAAACAGTTTTCAAAGTCCTCACACCCACACTTTCTTGGGAATTTACAGTTCTTGTTCTTCTCTTGTTATTGTTGTTGTTGTTCTTGTTGTTGTTGGTGTTTTTCTTCTTTTTCTTCTTCTATATTGTTCATACTTATAGGAATTATAGGATTTTTTTTTTTATACATTGCTGAAAAGTTGCGAGTGTTGGTT
>NW_007402058.1:0-783 GCF_000475195.1 Diaphorina citri | reverse complement strand
ATCTTTTTGGAAAAAGTTCAAAACAACTGGTAGCTATCCGCGGTTTTTATTACATTATTATTTTCCCGTAATTCTCAAGTTTGTTTTATTTATTTTAATTTTGATGTTTAAAATATTTTTCTAATGTTTACATAATGAAAATGGTGTTTTAAATGCTGTTTTCCACTCGGATTGTGTTTTGTGTGAATTACATACCTATTCCCATTGAACCTTAGTATGCCTTAGCTGTAAGATTCAACGGCTTTGTAGATATTGGTAAAAGTAAAAATCGATCATTTACCTATATCGGTAAAAAAAATCATCAATTTTCACCTCTCTATCATAGTCCTAGCCTGTAAAAAATCTGAATTCACTCATTTTTATAAAGATGTGGCCATAGTAGGGTATAATAGAAAAGAAAGTAAAAAAAAAAAAAAAAATGCCGCCAGAAACTTCGGATTTATATGCCGCAAATTCCAATCATCCATGACTCCATCGTATCCAACATGGCGAGCTGCGGCAAAAATGCTATCGCTTCTGTAAATACAAAATAGGCTAATGCCGGTAAAAAAAAGTGCCCTAACATGAGAGATTTTAATAAAAATATGTATGTACCGAAGTACAGGTTACCTATCTTGTTTAACCCTTTCACCCCGACCTTATTTTAGGTGGATTTCACATCTAGACTGCAACTTGTAGTATACGCCAGTTTTCATGTTGATGGCTACATAGTCTTATGGGCGAAAGAGAGAGAGAGAGAGAGAGAGAGAGAAAGAGAGAGAGAAAGAGAGAGAGAGAGAGAGA
>NW_007402057.1:0-783 GCF_000475195.1 Diaphorina citri | reverse complement strand
ATGCTTTGCCTTTTTGCCCAAGTGGCGAAGTGGCTTATTGATTTTGAATCTAATGCTACTGAGCTAATGCGTAGTCAGTTGCTGATCACTCAGTAATTTTCGAATTTACGACTGTCCGGTGGATTTCAGCAAGATCTCCTGAGTGCCTTTCCGTACAGGAGGACATAATTTGACATTTTGGTCCAAATGACGGAGAAAATGACATATAATTTCATGCTTTGCCTTTTTGCCCAAGTGGCGAAGTGGCTTATTGATTTTGAATCTAATGCTACTGAGCTAATGCGTAGTCAGCTGCTGAGCTGATGCTGATGTATACCAACCGAAATGGCCGTTCCTTCTTCCAAAGGCAGATAGACTCAAATCATCTCTTGACCTAGCTACTCTAGTCATAATTCGTGACGAATTTGACTAATTTGGTAAGTACCTCCTACATTATGATTCATCTCTTGACCTAGCTACTCTAGTCATAATTCGTGACGAATTTGACTAATTTGGTAAGTACCTACATTATGTATGTTTTGAAAAGGAAAATCTAGCAGCTCCGGAAGCCGCTCTAAAAGTGCTCGTTGGAAAATCCCTGTCATCCTACGGAGTACTTACCTACTTGAAATTTCCATTTATTTTCCATCTTTCCATGACGTTTTGTTGACTGACGTTGACTGACCATTACTTGAAATTTCCATCAAGGCGCTCGCCTGGTAAACTGGAGGGCGTGGGTTCAATCCCAGCCGAGGTATGGAATTTTATCCTCATATAATTTGAGAGTTTGACCACAATAATAGT
>NW_007402056.1:0-783 GCF_000475195.1 Diaphorina citri | reverse complement strand
CAGAAGACATTTTCAATCAACCCGCTGCGCTGATGGAAATATTTGGGCCACAGTAATCGCCAACGAAGAAGAAAAAAAAGTTGATATTGACCAGGAAAATTACCCTTAACTTTAGCTTTTAAACTACCCTTGGACGTCACAGCGTCGCTATAAAATGAAATTTTTGTGTGTTTTTGACTTTTATTTTATAACTAGGTATATTCACCTATGTACTCCTTTTCTTCTACATTTACAATACTTCCCATTTAGGTGCTGGGTCAACACGAGAACACCAGAAAGGAACCCGTTGAAATATTTGCAATCGAAAAACGAGTACAAACGAGATTAACATCAGAAGACATTTTCAATCAACCCGCTGCGCTGATGGAAATATTTGGGCCACAGTAATCGCCAACGAAGAAGAAAAAAAGTTGATATTGACCAGGAAAACTTATCTTTAACTTTAGCTTTTAAACTAACCTTGGACGTCGCAGCGTCGCTATAAAATAAAATTTTTGTGTGTTTTTGACTTTTATTTTATAACTAGGTATATTCACTATTCACCTATGTACTCCTTTTCTTCTACATTGTATTGTGAAATTAAACTCCCTTTGTATATAAATATACTATGATGTTTTTTAGTCTGGCTGAGGGACTATAAACAGAGAGTAGATCAGCGTCTAGCTAGGGGACTATAAACAGAGAGTAGATCAGCGTCTAGCTAGAGGACTATAAACAGGGAGTAGATCAGCGTCTAGCTAGGGGACTATAAACAGGGAGTAGATCAGCGTCTAGCTAGGGGAC
>NW_007402055.1:0-783 GCF_000475195.1 Diaphorina citri | reverse complement strand
GGGGGGGAGTATAATAGTTTTTGTGTGGGAGGATAAAGGATAATAATATCTCTCAAATGGAGGAGAAAAAAGACAAGGGTGAAAAAAACAGAGGGACGAGAACAGATTGCAGGAAGAGGCGAAAAAGGAAAAGGGAGGATTAGTAGGAGGAGATGGAGAAGAAGGCAAAAAAGATGCGAAAGAGAGGAAGGAGAGTAATATAAGGAGGGAAAGGAGGAAGAGGAGAAGAAGAAGATTAATGACTGGATGATAGAAGGAAGAAGTGAGGAGAGAAAGAAAATTCCGATTAGAGAGACAAATATGAGAATAATTACAAGATTGAAATTGAATAATTTGTTTATTTAGGTGAAATAAAAACAGTTATGTTTAGTTAGGTTGGAGGGTAGCACATCTGTCTTTCAATGACTTGTCGGTTCGATTCCAGCTCGGGGCGTTATCCTAAATAGATAAGGTTCTCTAAACGGCTGGTTTTCTCCTGATGTGTCGTCCTTTTCTTTTAGCTTCAGGGACGATAGGACCTCAATAGTTACAGTTCCCTCTTTAAAACCTCTAAGAAAAAAAAAAGAATATTAATAAATAACTTCGTTCATTTCAAAAGAAAAAGCGCGCGAATTATTACGAATTCCGTAGAATTTCAGTATGAATTTGTAAACAATTCTACAGAAATTGAATTATCAGTGCCTATTTCAAGCTGTCTATCTCTAAAGAAAGACATTGCACCTTATTACTCAAAGAGTTCTTTTGCTTAAAAAAAAAAAAAAAAAATACTCACACACACAAATT
>NW_007402054.1:0-783 GCF_000475195.1 Diaphorina citri | reverse complement strand
CACCTTTTGCAATTATCAATTTATTAGATTATTAAATTAATTCTATCCTAGTTTCAAAGATCTATCTTTCAGAAATCACGTCTTTACTAGCATCGGATGCTGTGTTAACTTGATTTGTTCTTTGTTGATAATTTTGTTCTCTACAAGTTTGAAAAGTAAAACAATAGAACTGTGCCAGTTCCAAAAACGACTCTGCATCCCCCGCTCCTCACTTTTGTATCCACGTGCAGAAAAAAAGTCGTTTCTTTTTTTCAATATTTTCTACGCGTGGAGTAAATAGTGAGGAGTAGGGACTCAAAAAGTTATTCGTGGAATTTGGCCCTCATTTAGTTATTTAGACTATTGGTTATAATTCCATGCACACATATACAAGAAATTACAAACAAAGGGCGAAATTATTGCCTGAGAGTAAAACAATAGAACTGTGCCAGTTCCAAAAACGACTCTGCATCCCCCGCTCCTCACTTTTGTATCCACGTGCAGAAAAAAAGTCGTTCCTTTTTTTTCAATATTTTCTACGCGTGTCCCTACTTCTCACTATTTACTCCACGAAAAATCCACATTAAAGAAAAATCTATTTAGAGTATTTAGACTATTGGTTATAATTCAATGCACACATATACAAGAAATTACAAACAAAGGGCGAAATTATTGCCTGAGGCAATCTCTACCATTCAACCCTTATGATTCCTGATAGTTGTTTAGTTTATTGTTTGGATTTCAGCCAAGCTGATGAAGCAATACATGGACACATCCGCCGACCCCTGCGTCGACTTCTATCAA
>NW_007402053.1:0-783 GCF_000475195.1 Diaphorina citri | reverse complement strand
ATGACAGTCAGTTCTTCTCTGGAACCTCTAACTCTAAATAGTGTAGAAAGTTTGATATTGTTTCGTATCTAAGTACACTACAAAATATTTACCTACCTAGGTATCTAGCATTGTTCTAGAATTTTTAAATCAAATAGTCAAACCTTATAAATAACAACTTAACCCGCGTGTCTTTATGTACCTTGTGCTTTGATCAAGAACATTGCCTATAGTTACTTCAGCAGTTTGAGCAGTAATGAGTTGGTACCTAACTGTAATGAAAACTGAAGATGCTCTTTACCTGCGTAGGTATCCAAGTGCTTAACTATGAGTACTTATATTGAGTAGGTATCTCTCATAACCGGCCTTGTACTGTTCATTCACTGGCAATAAAATTAAACCTGATATTGGTCATTGCATGATGAGAGCGAATGTGAGAAATAATGGTTGCATACTTCTCTTCAATAGGGAGCAAGCGGACTTATTTTTGTAACTTTGTAAATATTTGGTGTCGATTGTCAATACAAATCGATGCTCCTGGATAATTCTTATTCCCTATCAATATTAAGAGGTTCCAAGGTTACCTATCATTTTCAACAAACCTTTCCTTTCAGACAAAACAGCCCTTAAGACACCGAATTTCTGAAATCGGATCACGAGGTTTTTGAGAAATCAGACACCTAAAGGGTTTAAGTGCAAGTTGAAGAGTTTGGACAGTGGACATAAAGTTGGCATGGACAATCATTCGGTGAGTTGGTATCAGTGAGCCAATGACTATAGTAGTGTGTTATGTTGATTTCATAT
>NW_007402052.1:0-783 GCF_000475195.1 Diaphorina citri | reverse complement strand
TTTACATTCCCTACGATAAAGTTACCACCGCACCGTTCAATCCTTCGTGCCCGAGAGGGTATCACATTTTGCGGAGGTCCCGGGTTCAATTCGAGGCAAGGTAGAAGTTTTTTCGCCTGCGGGTTCAGCAAGAGTTGAATTTTGTTCGAAATCCAAGGAGTAATTAGCCAGCCTAGTTAGCTTAGTTGATAGTGCGTCTGCCTTGGAAGCGCTAGGCCGGGGGTTCGATTCCCGCCCGGGGCGGATTTTATCCTGGGGATAATGTTCGTTCTCGGAACGGCAGGCTTTCTCCTATCCTGTCTTCCTTCTCTCTTCGATTTCGGGACGATAAGATCATAGCAGTTACAGTTCCCACTGTCAAACCTAGGTATTAAAAAAAGGAGTAATTTTCATTTTTTTTTTAGGATCATTGGCGGAAAAAAAATTGTCGAGTTTATCAAACTGAGAATTCACTTCGTTCGTTCAGTTTATGTACGAGATAGCTATACAAAGAGAAAAAGAGAGAGCGACAAAGAGAGTGTGTAAAATGAGTAAGATGGAAAGAAATGGATAGAATGAAGAGAGAGAGAGAGAGAGAGAGAGAGAGACGGAGAGTAAAAAGAGAAAGGGGAGAAGGAGAGAGATTCTCGAACATGTAAAGTGAGATAGAAACTGTATGGGCAGAAACAGAAAGAGAGAGAGAGAGAGAAAAGTTAAAAAAAAAGAGAAAGAGGAGAAAGATGAAGGTGTTTGAACATGTAAAGTGAGAAAGAGAATGAGGGAGAGGGGAAAGACAGAGAATGT
>NW_007402051.1:10277-10667 GCF_000475195.1 Diaphorina citri | reverse complement strand
TAAAAAGTAAGTGAACCTAGCTTTGTGATTGGGTAAAACGGTTGGGACTTTGTTTTTAAGATAAAGTTGGGTGAAGAGCTCTTTAACTGAGAATCCTACCATTAAAGGAAAAAAAAGAGGGAAAAGATTTGCTCCTGGATAGGGTAAGTGTTTGGTCCTCTTAAGGGGTTTTCCAGACAAAATCTGTCATTTTTGTGTTAATTGTTAATTTAAATCTTTTTCCATTCACAGCTTCATTGAACTGGTGTCCAAATTGAATCGGCTACTTGTCAACAATTCTGAAGTGGATCAACGATGGGAGAGTCTGAGAGATGATTTGAAACCTAAAAATGTCAACCGGCAAACGGACAATAATATTGAGAGAGTCCAGAATACAACAAACAGAGGTAA
>NW_007402051.1:0-2048 GCF_000475195.1 Diaphorina citri | reverse complement strand
GCTAAACAGCACTAACCCTCTATTTCTTGAGACCTGTCCTGCGGAACGGCTTTTTCTACATCTCTCTGCAAAATTTTAGTGACCTGAGGCTAAAGGTGAAGTTTGAGCTTTTTCCATGGTTTAGCTCTAAAAAGCAGGCCCTGGATATAATGGCTGAAACAAACCCTCTGGAAAAAAGGTCCAAAACTATTTTTTATCTACATAATTTATTGAATATTGACTAACCAAAATCTAAAGTCCCAAATATTACCTGCATTGTTTATTAATATTATTATTATTTTAGGTGAGATGCATCACTGATATCATATGGCCACTCTTCCTGTTCCTTATTTTGGCCTGGGTGAGAACTCGCGGACTCATTGTAAACAAACCAAATTGTAAGTTTACTGTCAGCATTAGATTAACAAAGCTTTATGACAATAAGTACAATAACTCATGTGGGTCTAGATAGATATTGGAAGATGAAAATTGTGGACTAAAAATTAGCCCCGCTTACTTCTGGGACCCCAAATTTTAATGGGCGACATGTTTTGATGTTTTAAACTCTGCTACAAATTTAATCAAAATCAGACCAGGCAATTGTGATTTATATTGGAACAAACATTCATCCAAACCATGTGTCATCAAAATTGGACCAGACAATCACTACTTATTCAGACTTATTGTAAAAGAAGCATTCATCGAAACCAAATACAAAACTGTCAAGTCAAAACATAGACCTCACTATTGGTTGATCAACTAATGCTGTCACTTTATTTCCAGGTCACTACTATGGCAAACCCATGCCGTCCAGTGGTCTGTTGCCATTTGCTCAGGGTTTCCTGTGCGGATTTCTTAATACTTGTGAACACAATGCGAGTGACACTGAACTACCTCATGAACAGATCAACCCTAACAAGTAAGTGAACCTAGCTTTGTGATTGGGTAAAACGGTTGGGACTTTGTTTTTAAGATAAAGTTGGGTGAAGAGCTCTTTAACTGAGAATCCTACCATTAAAGGAAAAAAAAGAGGGAAAAGATTTGCTCCTGGATAGGGTAAGTGTACCAATAATTATTAAAATTTTGGTCCTCTTAAGGGGTTTTCCAGACAAAATCTGTCATTTTTGTGTTAATTTAAATCTTTTTCCATTCACAGCTTCATTGAACTGGTGTCCAAATTGAATCGGCTACTTGTCAACAATTCTGAAGTGGATCAACGATGGGAGAGTCTGAGAGATGATTTGAAACCTAAAAATGTCAACCGGCAAACGGACAATAATATTGAGAGAGTCCAGAATACAACGAACAGAGGTAAGTGAAGATTTGTAGATTCGTATAAGTTTAACCCATCCCTTGGGGCAGTTGCCCCAAAACCTAAGCCTCAGAGTGGACTTTTTGTGTATGGAGTTAAGCTGGAAATATCTAGTTAAGATGAAAAGAGATTTGAAGTACAAAGTAGACGAAATGAAGTAGGTCCAAGCAAGAATAAAAAGTAGTCTCCAATTCAGTTTGAACCTCAGATACATAAATGCAAATAATAAAAAATTAATTTAGGTACCCACAGTGGAATAAAAAGTGACTTTTTTGGAATTTTTCCAGGATTTTCCATGGCATCGTTTCTGGATAAGAAGGAGGTGTTGTCCCGGTATCCCAACATATCCGCTCAAACTCTGGATGAGTTCTTTCCAATCCAATTCAATCTGTCTAACTTTACACCGGTAAGTTTTGTTCCCTCCATTATTTAGCTTGGTTATTTAGGTGTTCTCCTACGCTAACTTTTACAATATCTCTAACCGTTTAGTCGGTAGAGTTGAAAACCACCAAAAACGGTCCAAAACCGCCAAAAAGCGGTTAAAAGCCGCATCTTTTGTGGATGTTTGCCCCTACACCTAAGCCTCGGAGTGGGCTTTATGTGTATGGAGTTAAAATCTCTATCAAACAAATGACTTGATATAAAAAGACCCCATTGGTGACTTTGGTTAAAAATCTCTAATAGGGAGCTATCTCCCCGCGTTGTTTTATTTCAGTACTCTCAATATCAGGACATCAATAGAACTGTACCCGCCATT
>NW_007402050.1:0-783 GCF_000475195.1 Diaphorina citri | reverse complement strand
TAAGATTTTTTCAATGGAATATTCGTCGAAAATACCGATATATACCAATGAAAAATATCAAACACATTATAAAAAAAAGAATTGAAAGAATCCTAAAATAATAAATGTAAGTAAATTCCGAGAAAAAAAAACTAAATAGATAATAATGATAATAAAAAAGTGGTTCTATATTAGGAAAACGTCCTTTAAAATCGCTCACTGTCTTGAAGTTCTGATAACATTGCAAAATATGGCTGAATGATTGGCGATTTTATAAAAACCATAATCAAATAGGATAGGTGGCATAGCTACTGTCATTAATTAAATAATAAGAGACCATTTATGTGAAATTAAAATAGTCAAGTCAAAGATATAGTTACTGTTAGTGACATAAAAAAATGTAAAATGAAAGATAGGTATCTACTTAATTTTGTAGGTGAATGTTAGTATTTCGTCACCTCAAATGAATGAATGATGTGTGACAAAGTGACAATGAATGTGTGACTTTTAAATGGGTTTGATCAAATTGAATAATCTGCTGTATAAGCGAATTTCATATCTAACAATTAAAAAAATCTACCCAGGGCCGAAGGAAATCACAGAAAGTTAACCAAAAGATATTATCAGAAAATTTACAAAGAGCTTTTTCTGATAAACAATATGAAAATAGGAGAATCAGTCATAAATTAAAATATCAAAAGCAATTTTCTTCCTTCCTATTCTTTGATTTTACTAGAAATAAAAGAAAAACTGAACTAAATATTGCACAACCAATACAAAAAGTTAAAATAATAATAATAATAA
>NW_007402049.1:0-783 GCF_000475195.1 Diaphorina citri | reverse complement strand
TTCGAAGTTGATAATTGTCAACTCAAATAGATACCGAATCTACCGGGTGACTGTGAGGTTCAAAACCCCACGTCACACTATGTTGCAGACTGCGTGATCACCCGGTTTTGACTTTTGCTAATGTCAACCGAATTGTGTAAACCACAGCGGTTTCCTGTCCTTATAATGTTCAACATTTAGTGGACATATCAGTATATTTTTAATATAATGGACATTCATAATATTAGTAGATTACATTATGGACATAGGACACACATAGGTACCTATATGTTAGTAGATGAGTAGACGTCTGGTCTAATGAGACTTTGATTAGTGGAATGAATTCAGAGATGGTGATACTTAAATGCACCTGCACGTTAAAGTGGAAGATGACCACTAGATGAGGCTAACCACTAAGTGAAATGGCTAGACATTCTCTACCACCTAGCTCGTGGATTTTTATTGTGTCCTGTAGTCTGTGGTCAATTTATATTAAACATACCTACATACATAGTATTACATATTCTAAGTAGGTATACAGAAATAAATAAAATGCCTATGTATGTATAACGTGTACTAAATACATATGTTTTAGATCTAGAACGTTATATGGAGGCATGCAATCCTCGTTATTATTATTATTTCTCAAGTTTTTACGTAAAGGAGGCGTTTACAAGCGTGACATGTACGTAAAGTACGCGTAGAGAAAAAAGGTCGATCAGAAAAAAAAAAGGTTGCAAAAAAGGCAGATCGCGAACTATGATCAGGTTTGACATTTAAATGGGGCAATAAATCTAGGATAAA
>NW_007402048.1:0-783 GCF_000475195.1 Diaphorina citri | reverse complement strand
AACACATTTTGAGTCTTCCAACTCATTTTTGGCGCAGTCGAATTTACGAACAAAGCTACAAAAGCTCCCTAAAAACCTACATTAAAACTTAAAATTTTCTATAAAAAAGTGTCTGAGTTATTGAGCGAAAATCATTTAACTTTAGATTACTAAGTATTAAAAATATTTTTTCTAATAAAAACCCAAATATTAATAAAAAGTGTTCTTTAAATAATAATTAATTTCTGAATATAATATTATATTTCAAGTGTTAAAACTTTTAGTGTTATATTTTTTTTCAAAGTGTTCCCCTGATCATCGAGATCGACCTTTGTTTGAAATCCCTAACAACTATTGTAATACAAATATAATAAAACTACAAATTAATTTACTAAAACTAAGAAAATTCTTCTTATCAAATTTACCTATAAAATTTTATTATTAATATAATTTTTTTTTTCAATAAACTGTATCCAATTGAATAACTCAATTCAAGAAATCTTATTCAAAAATTATTCAAAACAATGTTCCAGTAAAAATATAAATTTTTAGTGTTCCAGAAAAACATTCTTTAGTGTTCCTAAGGAAAGAATTTGTTCCTGTGAAAATAATTATTGTTCCAGTTGTTCCAGTGAAAATAATTAAATAATTAGTGTTCCAGTTGTTCCAGCGAAAACAATTAAATAATAATTAGTGTTCCAGTTGTTCCAGCGAAAACAATTAAATAATAATTAGTGTTCCAGTTGTTCCTGTGAATAATAATATTTGCAGTAATTATAATAACTACTCTAAAATAAAATTGTT
>NW_007402047.1:0-783 GCF_000475195.1 Diaphorina citri | reverse complement strand
CGTATAAGCTTTACCCATCCCTTGGGGCAATTGCCCCAACACCTAAGCCTCACAGTGGGCTTTTTGTGTATGGAGGTAAGCTGGTTTCGAACTATGAAACCATGCTCCATGCTTCTGTACTTTGGAGCAATTACTGCAAAGTATCATTTAAAAAAAAAAAAAAAAAAATCTTATTCGTTGGAGGTATTTATTTAGTTTTCTATTTTAATTTTACAATTCCCCCCCCAGCTTATGCTTCATGAGCCGCATCCCCAAACCTCCTCTCGTGCAACTCGTCAAAATCTACGTCGGTCAATCAAACCACGACACGGCGCGCCCCAATAGCGCACCACAGATGTCGCGCCCCAATAGCGCGTCGCAAGTGTCGCGCGTGTTCACCGTAGAGTCACTGCTCAAGAGCAATATTTTATGTCACAACAGTCGAAGTGGTACTTTTTCAGATGTCACGTCAATGGAATGTTGCTATACAAGGAGCTGTCACAAATAAACTGTGACCAGTGTTATTATAGGGTTAGGTTAAACGCAAAAAAGAGTTTTCACAATTTGAGCAGTAACCAGTGTTATTATAGGGTTAGGTTAAACACAAAAAGTAGGGTTAAACGCAAAAAAGAGTTTTCACAATTTGAGCAGTAACCAGTGTTATTATAGGGTTAGGTTAAACACAAAAAGTAGTTTTTTTTTTTCATTGTCGTTTGTCGTGACTTATGAATAATTACCCGTTATTTTTCAGGGAAGAATGGAACCTTGTTTACAGCCTGGTGTACTCGTCGAACATAGAAGACA
>NW_007402046.1:0-783 GCF_000475195.1 Diaphorina citri | reverse complement strand
CCATCCGCTCACAAGGAGGTAAATCCATTTGCATTAATAGATTTAAGGAGGTAAATCAATTTTTATTAATAGATTTTTCAATAGATCCAACGCCAGCCTTGGTTAGCTTGGTTCGTAGTGCGTCTGCCTTGTAAGCGCTAGGCCGCGAAATTGATTCCCTACAGGAGAAAGACAGCCGTTCCGAACGGCTGTCTTTCTCCTGTCCTGTTTTCCTTCTCTCTTCGATTTCGGGACGATAAGACCTTAGCAGTTACAGTCTTCATAAAATAATGATAAATAATAATAGATCCATCAAACGTTTCAAAACGTTAGCAATACGAAACAACCAGTTTCTCTAAACAAATGAGAAAACACAAGTTGTACGAGTACACCATAAACGTAATAAATCGATAGTTGACCTTGAAATAACATAATACCGAGGGGTGCTCTACACCAGTGTTTCTTAATTGGTGTTCCGCGGAACCTAGGGGTTCCGCGAGCTGACGGCAAGGGTTCCGCGAGATTTTTTGGAAAAATCATACACTAGATAAAATGCAGTTTCAAAACGACCATCTTAGACTAGGTAGGTATTTCATCTCATACACCTTTTTTTAGAGGTTTGATAGAGGGAACTGTGGGGGTGGGGGTTTGGAAAAATCATACACTAGATAAAATGCAGTTTCAAAACGACCATCTTAGACTAGGTATTTCATCTTAAAAGCATGTAGAAATACCACTCTTCCCATAGTAATAAATAAAAATAAAATGTTGTTATAAAAAAAACTTGTTGTATTTTTATAATAA
>NW_007402045.1:0-783 GCF_000475195.1 Diaphorina citri | reverse complement strand
ATTAAATTGACTGTCGGATTTCGGATTTACACATTGTCATACGTACCTATGTAAGTAGACACCCCAGTAAAATGTATTGGTTCATGGTATTGTTCTAGTCTAAATCTGACCAATAGAATACTCATTAATTAATGACGTAAGTACAGTATAAAATCTACGAGTAACTACAGATTATTTATCGTAAGTATCATTGAGTATCTCTACTATTAAACCTACTTGCACATACAGCCGTAAGTACTTACACCTTCCCTTAGGTTGTCTCCTATGTTGGTAACAAGTATTCTGTGGATCCTTAGTATATCTACTAGTAAGTATTTACATCTTGACCTAATTTTATAAACAGAGGAAACAATAATTTCTATTTTTTTCTGTGGGTACCTAGAACAATCATTCCATTTTAGAATTATACCCTTTGAAAATGAGTTTCTTTACTTACTCTCTTTTAGAAGGAAGGGTTCTAAAGAAGTAACAAAAGAGAACTTCTCTTTTGCTGCATAAGGTCTTGGTGTACGAGTATGGTGAAAAACCCTTCCCTAGACGCAGCCTTTGGTGTATGGTAAAAAATTAAATCGCCATTGAATGTTCAAACTCATCCCTAATGGGTCAATATTTAGGTTTTTTGAAATTGCGCTTTCGCAAAAGTCAACAATAATTCATAGACCATGGGTTATTCATGGGTTATGTTTTTAAATTACTGAAAGTAGGTACCCAGTAAGGACTAGGTATGCACTTACCCTTTTACCCGAGTACAAACTGACACTTTTCCTGTGTTTCTTCCTTCCC
>NW_007402044.1:0-783 GCF_000475195.1 Diaphorina citri | reverse complement strand
CAGCGTGCTCGCAATGCTGAACGTGGTTCCATTAGCATACCGCTCCCCTTCTCCTCCTCCTGCCTTGTAATGTGGCACCTTGTCAATGGGACAGAAATGAGTCCGCGCCGAGGTCAACAGATTCTCTTCCCCGGGGACCGAAGGCTGGGAGAGGACGAGGAGACTCTGGGAGGGAAATGAAGAGGGGCCGGGTCTCGAACCCCGCACTACGGGCTGGAAGGCGCTGGTCTCCGGCGAGTGGTTGAGTAGGGACTGGATGCCACGCAGCGTGCTCAGAGCTGAGGGGTGGGAGGAAAATTAGAAATAAGTAAACCTACATTATGTAACGTAGGGAGGAAAAGAGATTAGAAATTAGTACCCTATGTAACATATTTAATTAGGATGGTCTCCGAAATAAAGGATAATGCATAGGCATATGGACAAATATGTGTGCATATGTTACCAGTCTATGAAATGCCTAGCGTATAATGGTAATATAATATGTAATATAATATGATTTGCCTAGGCATTTCATGAAATACCTATTATTATCTAGACCTAGACCATTCTAGGCATTATATAAAATGCCCAAGTCCGTACCAGGCATAGTATGAAAAGCTTTATATTACTCTATGTCCTCTATGAGGTTCGAGTGAAAGAGCTCCTGACGCTCAACCTCTAGGTCGCGGGTTCGAATCCCGAGTGAACGAAATGTATTGAACATTATTAATTAAAGCACCTCAACATAAAAGAAGAAGAAGAAGAAGAAGAAGAAGAAAAAAAAAAAAAAAAAAAAAAAAAAAA
>NW_007402043.1:0-783 GCF_000475195.1 Diaphorina citri | reverse complement strand
ATGTACATAGATAAATGGATACAGGGGGAACATGAGTCCTAAATAAACTAAATAGCTACAAATATACCGATATACCCATTATAGGCTGAGTTGAGAAAGGAGCCATAATGTTCTATGACCAAAAACTTCAAAAAAACCCCCTCATTATTGGCGATTTCTGGGCAAATAAAGTCATTATGGTCATTTCGTTAACCATAACAAGAAAATCCCCTTATCTGAGAACTCTGTAACGAGCTATCGTAAAAATTTGAGAAAAATAAATTGCAGAAATTGGCAACACTAATCTACCATCGTTATCGAAAAAATAAATAAAAAAGAATGACCTCATAAACCTTAGGAGTGTGAATGTCAGTCCTATAAGATTTGACGAGTGTGAATTTCTGAATGTCAAAGAGTCGAAGAGTTCTCAATTTTATGCTGGACGATATTTGGGTCACACGCCACACCTTGATGTTGATATAGCAAAATTCTTAAGGGTCCGGATAATGGGATTTGGTCCGCTATTAAGTTTTGCATCCATACGATCCTTACTGGATCTATTAACATTTTAATTGATTTCAAAACGTCTCGAGTCTCCAGAAATTATTCATGGTGAGAAAAAGTAAATAATCAACGGATACCTCTTTGGTGCTTTGGACTAGGCATCACGTGATGGTCCATCTGATAGATAAGGTCCCACCCATAACAGTATACAGGAGAATCATGAAGCCCAAAAAATATCCAACTGAATTTCCAAAGAATTGGATCAGCCAGCGGCAATAACACGTTGAATCTACCAGTTCT
>NW_007402042.1:0-783 GCF_000475195.1 Diaphorina citri | reverse complement strand
TGTTTGGTGAACTTCTGTAGAGCCAGCCTGACTATCTCACCCATGTACATGCCGCTGATCATCTTCTCGAACCTGCAACACCAGACAACGCAACAAGGGAGTTCCAAAGTTTCAGAACCCTGCCACCATCTTTTGGACTTTGAAAAACTGTAGTTCAAAAAATTAGAAGAAAAAAAAAATTGCCGATTAACTCGACGATTTTACTTTGGTTTGAGCCAGCCTAGTTTGCTTTTTGCTTGGAAACACTAGGCCGCGGGTTCGATTCCCGCTCGGGGCTGATTTTATCCTAAACAGATATGGTTCGCCTCGGAATGGCTGGCTTTCTCCTATTCTGCCTTCTTTCTCTCTTCGCTTTCAGGACGATAAGACCTTAAGTAGCAGTTACAGTTCCCTCCATCAAACACCTTGAAGAAGAAGAATGAATATGAATATGAAAATTTCTGCTTTATTTTATTAAATTTTATAAATACAATGCATACATCCCCTAAGCTAATCCTAACTTCTATGGAGATGGATTTTTCTCCTTCATCTAGGTTATGATTTACAATTACAATTCATATCAGGTAAATAACTACGTAGGTATAACTAAGAAGAAGAAGAAGAAGAAGAAAAAAAAAAAACTTAGGTAAGCTTGTCCGCGTATTGTGTAACATGTATAGGTACGATATCCGTAAAAAAATAATAATCTAAAATAAAAAAAATAATAATCTAAAATAAAAAAATAATAATAAAATCTAAAATAAAAATAATAATAATAATAATCTAAAATTAAAATAATAATAA
>NW_007402041.1:0-783 GCF_000475195.1 Diaphorina citri | reverse complement strand
ATAGTGTATGTTTTGAAATGACTAATGATACTTTTATAACCATTCCTTCATTTACAGAAACTTCTCCACTAACTCATCACTTGACAAAAACTTACTGACAAACCAGAGAGTTACTCGAAGAATTTTGATACAAAATCCAAACTCTAAACAAAAACCTCCCGACAATTCGATCAGTGCTGGCAACTATCAATTACGCTACGTTCCTTCCCCTCCTGGTGCCCAAGTCTCTCATAGTCCTCACAACATACCTCTATCTAATGAACAATACACCTCGAAGATTCCATATCCTCAGAACAACATTCAACACCGTCAAAATGCACCCATAAATATCATGCAAAGACATCCTGGCCAAAGTAATGTGCATGGAAGGAGTGTCATGCAAAGTAATGGGTATAATAATTGGGGACAAAACGTATTACCTATTCACAATTTATTTCCAGCTGTATCTGCTAACTACATTTCGACGCCAAATCCCATGGGAGGTTACATGGTTCCCATCAATCATCAGACTCCTGTGAGACCACCTCAATATCAATATTCTCCTTCAACACCGTATCAATATGTTCCAGGTTCTAGAGGAACAGTTTCAAATACATGGTTCCCATCAATCATCAGACTCCTGTGAGACCACCTCAATATCAATATTCTCCTTCAACACCGTATCAATATGTTCCAGGTTCAAGAGGAACAGTTTCAAATGCAATTCTAACATCATCAAGACAAGAATGGCTTGACCACACAACAAAGCCATACAACAGTTATACACAGATAACACCTCCAAGC
>NW_007402040.1:0-783 GCF_000475195.1 Diaphorina citri | reverse complement strand
AAACCTATCCATGCAGCTCTTTTTCTGTTTCTTATCTCGGTTGTTAAGTCGTTATTCATGGTGATTGTTTGGCCAAGGTATCTGTATGAGTTCACTTTTTCAATGACCGTGTTGTTGAGATGGATTGTGTACTCGGTTCTGCAGTACTTGTTTTTCATCCATTGTGTTTTATGTGGATGAACTTCGAGACCTATTTTGTTGGATGCTCCACTGATTTGTTTGAGCATGTCTTCGAGACCTTGGGGTGTTTTCGCTATTAATATGATGTCGTCAGCGAATAATAGGATTTTGAGTGTTTCCCCGTCTATGTTTATGCCTCCTTTCAGTTCTATTTTCCCAAGCATACTTTGTATTGTGGATGTAAACAGATTTGGAGAAATTACATCGCCCTCTGACTCCTCTTCGAATATTGATCTTGACAGGTTCGTTGAACATCGTAATCTCTGTAGATGTGTTGCAGTTGATTTCTTGGATTATTCTAACATAGGTTGGATCTGCTCCTAATTCGATTAGTGATTTCAGGACGGCATTGTGTTCAACCGTATCAAAGGCTTTTTTGAAGTCTATGAAGAGGAAACACAATGGTTGTTGATATTCGTTGCATTTTTCAGTTAATTGTGAAACGGTGTGAATGTGGTCGATGGTGGAGTAACCCCTCTTGAAACCAGCCTGATCTCTGCAACTGTTGTCTTCGAGTGTCCTTTGTATTCTGTTGAGAATAATCCTCGTCATCAGCTTGTAGAGATGGGAGAGGAGACAGATAGGACGATAATTCTGAATGTC
>NW_007402039.1:9261-10329 GCF_000475195.1 Diaphorina citri | reverse complement strand
AACCATTTTATCCCAGTATTGTTTGTGTTGTTGAGCAAATCTTCAATTTCCATGTTGGTTTCATTGTTAGGTGTATTTTCATCGGGCAACGCAAAAGGATTCAGAATTTCGAACCAGTACCAACTCGAATCATTGGTATTCAAACGAGAGTTCTTGTTATCCAATGTTTTAGTGTTGGGATCTAGGTTGTCAATTTCAGCGAAAAATGAGCCAAACAGGGAGTCTATAAGTGATGATTTTTTTGCAGACATATCGCTTTCGTAAATTAGATCAGTTCCTTTGTCCGCTGCTTTTCCATTTTCGACTTCGTCCAGTTCCTTTCCTTTGTCGAGAATTTCAATCCAATCTTCCAATGAGACCATATCTTGGTTTGAATCTGTGTCATCCCTTGCGCGAGTTATTTTGGATTTATCCACAGGATTTTCAATGGCTTGTTCAGCCGTGTTTTGAACACCGTTTTCAGTAAGTTTTGTACCATCGTCGCCATTTGTTTGTACGGAAAAATCAACAGTTTTGTTTTCAATATCATCTGCTTTATCATTGTTGTTGCGATTAAGATCCATCTGCAGTAGTTTCTTTACTTTCGATTCTTTCCTAGTTTTCTCTTCCAATGTCTTTAGGACTTCGTTGTACTCGTCTTGTGACAGTTTGGATTTGCTTAGAACTTTCTCCAATTGTTCTACCAACTTCTGTAGGTCGTTGGCCTTTGCTGTTTTGTCGAATTTGTCTACTTCAAAGATCGGGTTTATATCTTTTCCATTCCTTTGAAACATTTCCCAAGCTTTTTCTTCACTTTGTGCGGTTTCTTCATTTTTGTTTAGTGGCTTCACATCATCTCTCTGGTCAACTTCATTTTCTTCATCTAGCGTATTGAGTTCATTGTTGTCCAGGCCGTTGTTTCCATTCACTTCCTCCATTAGATCTTTGTCCATATTCAATCTATTTTCATCATCATATCGTATAGAGTTTCCGAGATAACCACCGATAAAAATCGTCATCAGAAGGATGGCTTTCTGATCCATTTTTTTTTTTTTTTTTTTTTTTTTTTTTTCTGTAATTTTGTTTTGA
>NW_007402039.1:0-2238 GCF_000475195.1 Diaphorina citri | reverse complement strand
TCCTATTATAAACAATCTATAACCTATCTGTAACAACTAAATATCTCTAACTCCTATTATAAACAATCTATAACCTATCTGTAACAACTAAATATCTCTAACTCCTATTATAAACAATCTATAACCTATCTGTAACAACTAAATATCTCTAACTCCTATTATAAACAATCTATAACCTATCTGTAACAACTAAATATCTCTAACTCCTATTATAAACAATCTATAACCTATCTGTAACAACTAAATATCTCTAACTCCTATTATAAACAATCTATAACCTATCTGTAACAACTAAATATCTCTAACTCCTATTATAAACAATCTATAACCTATCTGTAACAACTAAATATCTCTAACTCCTATTATAAACAATCTATAACCTATCTGTAACAACTAAATATCTCTAACTAACAAATCTACCATCAATAACTCTACCTATCTCTAACAAAACCTACCTCTGACAACTACCTATCTCTAATAAACAATTAAACCATTCTTTCAATAATAAACACATCTACCATCAGTAAATCTAGGTACTTATCCCTTACTTAGATAGTGACAGATAAATCTGTCATCCAGAACCTCTGCAGGGAGAGGAGACGGTACTGTCTATCTAGTATTTTAACCTCCAAGACTCTGCCTATCTGGTAGCAAATCTGCCTATCTCTGCCTTTCTGGTCTGCTATGTAGGTATTCTTTAACAGTAGGCGTAGACATTACTAACTGTGGGGAGTCCAGTGGGTACCTTGAAATGAGCAGAGAGAGGGGGGCCATTCTGTGAAAATGTACTCCTGAAGTACATACGGAAGGAGCCTTTCTCTTTATCTGTAGTGTTGTGTCAGTGTGGGCCCTATTGTAGTGTCATACTTATAACCTACTGTTTCAAAATACTGTCTTCATCGATTGAACTTCATACATCAGACTTGCGTTCACCTATACATAATATGTTTACATTCCTCTTCCAAGCTAGATCAGCATTTTTAGTCCATCATATCTGTCCAACCTTCAATATATTGTATTGTTAGTCAGCACTTATCATTCTGTCATGACCATGACAATAAAGTACAGTTACTGTCACCCTTCTTTGTTTACATTGTCATACATTCTTCGTCATGTTCTTCTTTCCTCATGCTAAATGTAAACATCGGTTTATGGGTCACAGACATACTCAACACAGCAAAACCTATACACTTCACATAGATACTCAACTCACTACACAGCAAACCTACACAGTACACATACATAGATAACTCATTACACAGCATACCTCGCTGGTGCACACGACACACAAATACATACACACACACGTACACATACACACGCACACGTACACCGCCTACTCTTTGCTCCAAGGAAGATTGTAGGGTTGAAGTCCTCTTTTCTTCCTCATTCCCACGCTTGAAGACCTGTTTACCAGTGTGCTTAAAAGACTGTAGAAATCCTCCAGTTCTTTCTCGTCTTGGTATAAAGTCTCGAGCATCTCTGCTTCTTCTTTTTCAAGTTTAGCCACTTCCTCCATGAACTCATCGAATGCTTTGTCAACATCTTTTAACGCGTCGCTTTGCGTTCCGTTCCAGACGCTCTGAAACTTGTCATCAGGTTCAAGCAGTATTAGTTCAATGTCGAACCATTTTATCTCAGTATTGTTTGTGTTGTTGAGCAAATCTTCAATTTCCATGTTGGTTTCATTGTTAGGTGTATTTCCATCGGGCAACGCAAAAGGATTCAGAATTTCGAACCAGTACCAACCCGAATCATTGGTATTCAAACGAGAGTTTTTGTTATCCAATCCATCACGATTTGTTTTCATGAATTTTTTAGTGTTGGGATCTAGGTTGTCAATTTCAGCGAAAAATGAGCCAAACAGGGAGTCTATAAGTGATGATTTTTTTGCAGACATATCGCTTTCCTTAATTAGATCAGTTCCTTTGTCCGCTGCTTTTCCATTTTCGACTTCGGCCAGTTCCTTTCCTTTGTCGAGAATTTCAATCCAATCTTCCAATGAGACCATATCTTGGTTTGAATCTGTGTCATCTCTTGCGATTATTTTGGATTTTTTCCTTTGTCGAGAATTTCAATCCAATCTTCCAATGAGACCATATCTTGGTTTGAATCTGTGTCATCTCTTGCGATTATTTTGGATTTATCCACAGGATTTTTAATGGCTTGTTCAGCCGTGTTTTGAACACCGTTTTCAGTAAGTTTTGTACCATCGTCGCCATTTGTTTGTACGGAAAA
>NW_007402038.1:0-783 GCF_000475195.1 Diaphorina citri | reverse complement strand
CGCGTTTTGTTTTGTTTGCTTTTTTTCTTTTTGTTTGTTCGTTTTATTTTACTCCTACGTTGAATATGGTTTCTAATCTAAATGATCCTTCAGGCTAGGCTAGTTAGTTTGGAGGGTAGCGCGCCTTCCTTGTAGTGTAACCGCTAGGTCGCGGGTTCTAATCCCGTCCGGGGCGAACTTTATCCTAAACAAATAAGGTTCGTTCTCGGAACGGCTGTCCTGTCCTCCCTTCGATTTCGGGACGATAAGACCTTCGCCGTTGCAGTTCCCTCTATCAAACCTCTTAAAAAGGTTTGTACTGTATGGACGTGGAATAGATCAGTTGCGCTTACTTGGGTGATGTTTCAAAGTCATAGCGCAGGAAAAATGACCAACGGAATTTTTCTTTTTCTCCTACGACTTCTAGATCCCGAGATAAATCGACTTAAAAAATACCGGTAAATCATCTTTGACGTCACGGCATACGCTCCCGTAGGCGATGATGTCACATCAAAATAAATGTCCCGAGCAAAGCTCCCTCGCAGGCAAACCTCTATCAAACCTCTTAAAAAGGTTTGTACTGTATGGACGTGGAATAGATCAGTTGCGCTTACTTGGGTGATGTTTCAAAGTCATAGAGCAGGAAAAATGAGGACCAACGGAATTTCTCCTACGACTTCTAGATCCCGAGATAAATCGACTTAAAAAATACCGGTAAATCATGAACTTTGACGTCACGGCATACGCTCCCGTAGGCGATGATGTCACATCAAAATAAATGTCCCGAGCAAAGCTCCCTCGCAG
>NW_007402037.1:0-784 GCF_000475195.1 Diaphorina citri | reverse complement strand
AACATTCCATCATCAGCTTAATGAGACATCCCATTGGCTAATTCCAAACGAAACTGAATCCCATGTGTTTCACATGGAAAGTTACAACTGATGTCCTTATCTTTGCCAGGAGAAAGGAAATGAAGAAAATTGACCGAGGATACGAGAGAGAAAAATAACACGAAATGCGATGTCTTTTTCTTCCTGTTCTTCAACTCCTTCTTCTTCATCTTTCTTTTTTCTCGTGAAACATATTCCCATTCTTCAAATAACAGTTTGTGTACCATTTCTTCAATGTTATTTATGTAACCGTTCTGAAGACTAAGGTCTTATTAATATGTACAGACCTACGTCCATGTTTGTACTCATCATCGTTTGATGAGTACGTAGTACTCATTCTTCAAATAACAGCTTGTGTACCATTTCTTCAATGTTATTTATGTAACCGTTCTGAAGACTAAGGTCTTAATACAGACCTAGGTCCATGTTTATACTCATCGTCGTTTGATGAGTACGTAGTACTCGTTCTTCAAATAACAGCTTGTGTACCATTTCTTCAATGTTATTTATGTAACTACGTAGTACTCGTTCTTCAAATAACAGCTTGTGTACCATTTCTTCAATGTTATTTATGTAACTGTTCTGAAGACTAAGGTCTTAATACGTTCATTTCTTCAAATAACTTTGTCTCCTTTGTCTCTCTTCGTCTCTTTTAACTCAACATTACATCTGAGAATTTTTTATAAAATTCTCATATTTTTCGTTGAGTTGTTTATAATTTAGTTTTAGTTTTTCTATTTCCCTA
>NW_007402036.1:0-784 GCF_000475195.1 Diaphorina citri | reverse complement strand
GGGGGAAAAATCGGACGAAACTCACGACAAGTGGGACGGGCCTTAAGGGAAAAGTCTAAAATTCCCAACTATCCAGGTTCGACTGTACTTGTAAATTTTAATTTCTATACATATTTTCACAAAGAAATAAATTTGCCTTCGTTTCAGTCGTGTCAAGTGTGAATTACAAAGAGTTTTGCTTGTTTGCTAATTTATTCGTTGCTGTGTTTTCGGTTTACAAAACCAACATTGCTGACGTTTTACAAATAACTACCTCTATCGCTGTCGACAAATGTCGCAGGTTATGACGTCACCAAGTTTAGAATGGCTGCCATTCAATGGCATGAAAATGTTTGCTTGAAATACCATTTGACTACTTACTTACTTACTTACTGTTGGATTGCTGACAGAATGAAATGCGTCAATGGGTATAATAGTTATAAGTGGGATTAAAATACCCTTTTTGGGCATTTGGCATTTCAGGATTATCAGTATTATGAGGTTTGAACTACTGAATAATTATGGTTTCATCATTTTGAAGTTTTTTTACTTTTTTTTTTCTTTTTTTTACTATTTATCTTATATGTAGGAAGGAAAGTAATGTGATCTGCTGAAATGATTGATGTTCACTTTTTAGTGCCAAATCGCTCGTCTTAAAGAGAGTTTGCCAGCCTAGTTAGCTTGGTTGGTAGCGCGTCTGCCTTGTAAGCGCTAGGTCGTGGATTCGATTCCCGTCCGGAGCGAATTTTATCCTGAAGGGATAATGTTCGTTCTCGGAACGGCAGGCTTTCTCCTATCCTGTCTT
>NW_007402035.1:0-784 GCF_000475195.1 Diaphorina citri | reverse complement strand
GCCATGTACTTCTCCATCTATCAGATTTACCTGGAGGGGGCGGACATCCTGTTTATTCTGGCCCTGGCAGAGGCTTTCCTGTTTGTTGTCCTAGGTTGGACCCTGACATGCACCTCTGTAAGTAACGTCCAAATTTTCAGACTTGTACCAATAAAACCTTTCTTCAGCCAGCCTAGTTAGCTTGGTTGGTGTTGGTAGCGCGTCTGCCTTTTAAGCGCTAGGTCGCGGGTTCGATTCCCACCCGGGGCGGATTTTATCCTGATGGGATAATGTTCGTTCTCGGAATGGCTGTCTTTCTCCTACCCTGTCTTCCTTCTCTCTTCGATTTCGGGACGATAAGACTCTAGCTAGCAGTTACAGTTTCCTTTATCAAAAATTGAAGGAAAAAAAAGGACCCCATTGGCCTTCGCATCTCTTGAGGCTATTTTTGCGATTTCGATCAAGGTCTGCAGTTCAATGAACTAAAAATGATCATGTTCAATTGTTCACAGGTGATGCACGCGTGTATGAATTTGACCACTAATGAAATGTTCAACTACAAGAGATATCCCTACTTGCGCGACAAGAGAGGAAAATATTTGAACCCATTCTCAAGAGGACCTTTGTTCAATCTCATTGAATTCTTCATCTGTACTAACAATAGTTCTGTGGAAACAGATTCATTGATTGATGACGTTGCGTGAAATGTTTTCGTGATGTGTAGTGTGTCCTGTTCCCGGAACGATTTTGCATTCCCAAATTTTTTCTTTCCTTACCTAAGGAAGGAAAGTAATGTAATCGGCGG
>NW_007402034.1:0-784 GCF_000475195.1 Diaphorina citri | reverse complement strand
CATATTTCTGTGTATGCAATATGCAACAATTTAGTCGAATTTCGCGTTATTTTCATAGTATAACTTCTCGCTGTTTCTGTTTTTCAATTTTTTTTTATATCTTTTCCTACGTTTCTATTGAAAATTAAAATGTTCCCTAATTGCCTAATTTAATTTATTGCAATCTCAATCACAATCTACATAAATAAAATTGTAGATTTGTCTGTACATTGCTTAGGAGTTAGGCTTAGAATCGTGAAATTTTTAGTTATTCTTACTCCTTATGCATCCACGATTCCAAAAATCAAATCACATTAGAAAAATTTCTTGTTGTATGTATGTATGTATGTATGTATGTATGTATGTATGTATGTATGTATGTATGTATGTATGTATGTATGTATGTATGTCTGTCTGTCTGTCTGTCTGTCTGTCTGTCTGTGTCTGTTACGCTAAATAGACCTTTGGTTGTCCTCTTTTCACGAGAAAACGGCTCGACCGATTTTGATGAAATTTTTTGTGGTTGTTCAGAAAAGTACTCCGGGTGACATAGGCTACTTGAAATTTCCACATTCCATCCTGATTCAAAATGGCGGCTATTCAAAAACGTGAAGAAAATGGCCTAATAGACCGTTTTTGTCCTCTTTTAACGAGAAAACGGCTCGACCCATTTTGATGAAATTTTTTGTGGTTGTTAAGAAAAGTACTCCGGGTGACATGGGCTACATGAAATTTTCACATTCCATCCTGATTCAAAATGGCGGCGGTTCAAAAACGTGAAGAAAATGGCCTAATAGACCCGTTT
>NW_007402033.1:0-784 GCF_000475195.1 Diaphorina citri | reverse complement strand
TTTAAATCTTCTCTTCCTTCTTCTTTCGCCTCCTCTTTCTCTTTCTGTACCCTTCCACTTCTTTTCCTTCTTCTTCTTCTTTTTTGTCTTTCTCTTCTTCTATCTCCTCACACACTTTCCTTCTCTCCGTTTCTCTGTCGGTCTTCTATAAATTCTGTTTTTTAAGCTTCTTTCTTCACACACCGTCTCCGTCTTCTCTCTCTCCCTCCTTCCTCTCTCTCTCTTACTTCTTAACCGTCTTTTCACATCTTTCTTTTTTTATTATTTTCGCCTAAAAGAAGCATTATAAGAGGAGAGAGAGAGATCCCGAATGATGAATTACTTTTAGTACCAAGGAGCTAAGAAGGAGGAGGAAGAGAATACGGGAAGGAGGAGGGAGAGGAGAGAAGAGGGGAGGTAAAGGACAGGGAAAGTGGAGGGGGGAGACGCCTCCAAAATGCCGCAATATCCGAGGGATTTTGGGAGTCTCGAAATTGACTTGGGGGGCCGCATTGTAGGTAGCCCCCCCTTTATTCCCTCCTTACCGCTAGTGGTGTGTCCACAATGGAAGCCTTCCTCTTCTTTCACTGCACCTTTTACCAATTTTATTTGGGGTCGGCGTTACCCTCCTTTATCCTCCTCCTCCATACCCTCCTACCTAATAATGTCTCCTCCCTTCTCCATCCCTTTTCCCACAAGTCTTACCCAACCTTATCTTACCTCTTCCTTTCCTCCCTAAAGTTTTTTCCTTACTCCCACCATGACCTTACCAAAAATGGCATCATTTACTTTTACGGTTCCTTCT
>NW_007402032.1:0-784 GCF_000475195.1 Diaphorina citri | reverse complement strand
TTTTTTTTAAGACTTTTGTATCCATTTGTTTTCTTTGTTAGATAGAATATCAGAAAGATACATCTCGTACCTATCCTCAAACTTATTAATTATTATATTTTACAGATATCGTCCAACTCTCGGGATAATATATCCATAAGCATTTGAATACTAGTTGAGATTTTTGACTACCACCTTGTGATTTGATAGCTTTAAAGTTACTGTATAACTGCCAAGGTCTTTAGTAATTATCTCGTGATTTATTAGGAGATATTGATTTGCTTATGATGATATCTCTTATTTTAATTAAAACTGCTATGCAAGCGCACACTTCGCCTGTAAGTGCATCACATTTCACATACTGCAAAGTAAACACTTCTAGAATTTTGCATTCGAATAATAACTCTTCGTAGGATATTTACCCATTGAACGTATGGACAAGATAGCGCCTCTCAAAGTGTGGCTAGTGCTGATACCAAGCCGATTTGGTGTTTGGAATCATAATAAAGCCTAGGTTCTGATTCAGCCTCATTTCCGTCAGAGATTTCCCTACTGATTACTGATATTCTAAAGATCGTCAATTCAAATTATAGTCATATTCCTAAGTCTACTGTCTACTAAAATATAAGTAAATCAGGTAGACAATGATGGATTGACAAAAAATACATGTATGATGGATACTTAAATTAGATTGACAAAAAATTAAGAATCACTGTCCTATGCATGTATCTACCATCGTAATATGGGAATGCATGCAATCTATGCGTATACATTACATTTTACTTTGATATGGATTCTATGTTTG
>NW_007402031.1:0-784 GCF_000475195.1 Diaphorina citri | reverse complement strand
AGTTTTTTTTTTTTTTTTTTTTTTTTTTTTTTTTTTTTTTCAAGAGAAAAAAATCATTGTTCTCTAGAAGTTTTATAAATTATTCGTCCGAGAAAAAAACTTGTCAACAATATACAATATTGTTTGTGAGAAACAATAATCGAACTTGTACTAGAGAGCTACATTTCAAAAGAACATAGTAAGTAGATTAAATGAAATTTATAATAAAATTGTTATAGATCAAGGTACATAGTTAAAAGAAGGGAAATATATGAAGTTTGGTACACATGGCACTCTACGATGAACGATGTTTTCTGAGGCGATCCTATCAAACTGTAAAATTTCTGTCCTGTGGGTATCGATCAAAAAATATAAAAAGAAGAAGAAGAAGAAGAAGAAGAAGAAGAAGAAGAAGAAGAAAACGTCGTAGTGCGTGTCTCGGCTTAAGGCTTAAAGTATAAAAGTCGGAACTATGTGCCTAGTCCCTAACTAACTAACTAACTAACTATCAGTGGAAACTTTCAAGTTTCAGAAGTATTAGATGAAGCTGACCAAACTTTCATTGGTGAAAGTTTTCCCAAACAACCTACGACTTCATGAAAGTGACATCTGTAACAAAAGCCTAGCCGGTATACTGTTCCACACAACACGTGCCTAATGTCAAAAACACACTCCAAGCTTCATCAGGTACCAGACTAGTTTTCTCACCTAAATATTGAAACAAGGATCATGGACGATCATGGACAAAAAGGGCTCACTTGAAAAGTTGGGAGTGAAATACCAGAAATACAACACAAATGTACAA
>NW_007402030.1:0-784 GCF_000475195.1 Diaphorina citri | reverse complement strand
ATGAGACCTTGTTTAGACTGCGGGAGTAAAGGGACTTTTCAGCCTCATTCTGGCAGTATAAACAGGGTATATTCTATTATATTCTATTCTATAAATTTTAGCACTTACTGTTGTTTTTCTGTTAGATAGACCTGTGTAAAATACTATAAATTTTAGCGCTTACTGATGTTTTTCTGTTAGATAGACCTGTGTAAAATACTATAAATTTTAGCACTTACTGTTGTTTTTCTGTTAGATAGACCTGTGTAAAATACTATAAATTTTAGCACTTACTGTTGTTTTTCTGTTAGATAGACCTGTGTAAAATATTATAATTTTTTTGTCTATTATTGTTGTTCTGAATCTGAAATAAAGTGACTACTATATAAGTTAAGTTGGCAAATTTAATTGTGCTTTAATTCCATGCTATAATGGAATAAAATAAAATAAACGAGATAGAATAGAATGAAATACAATAGAATAATACCCGAGGAGATTACTGTGCAGTACGTTTTGCTGTTGAAAACAGTGCGTTGTGTTGAAACCAAGGAGAACTGACAAACGAGAAGGAAGAAAATGAACTAAAATGAAGGAGGACGAAGAAGAACGAAGGAAGAAGAAGACGAAAAAAGACTTTGAATTTGAACTTTATTAACAGCAAGTAAATAGTTCATTCAAAATATAGATAAATAGATCAAAGGGAAGGCCGAAACTCAGATGGATAGATAACATCAAGGAAGATATAACAGAGATGGGGTTGGATCCGGAGACATGGACGTATGCAGTTTAGGACAAGTGGAGGGTG
>NW_007402029.1:0-784 GCF_000475195.1 Diaphorina citri | reverse complement strand
AGCTGCTACAGGGGTGGATAAAACCGAGATAGGCGCGGGCGTGGGGATGTTTCGATCCTTCTGGTCCAGCCCTGACGCGAAGTGCTACACGAGTATTAAGAATACGAGCGTGTACCAATCCAGCCCTGTGTCTCCTAGTAAGTTCTGGTTTCCAACACTTTTTTTTTCCTGGGACTACAAGTTAACTCTATTGATATAACTTTCCTCTTAAAAACATATCTAAGTAGTCCTAGTAAGTTACTCCTAGTAAGTTATACAATCTTCTTCTTTTTCTTCGCCTTTTCCCGTATACAGACCGCGTTTTTCGTCAGCCTCTCAATCAGCCCTAACTAGGGTCATTACTTTGGGCTGACATTTGGTTTTGGCTACACAATTTTACGAGTGGATGCCCTTCGCACTCAACCTTTGCTATTTCTTTAGCAAGGGTAATTCAGGCTGGTCTACTCCCTGTTTAACGTCCCCCAGCCCATTTAACACAGTCTTTTTAATTTTACTCTTCGAAATCTTTCATTATTTTCCAGATAAAACCCTCTCCGATTCAGACTCAAAGTCCCGCCTATACTTGGAGGATGAAGTATGGAAGAAGCTGAAGATCAACCCTTACAACCTGACCAAGTGGACTAACAACTTGAAAATGGTAAGAACAAAATAAATTAATATAGAGGTTCACTTTGTTTTGATTAGAGCCTTCAAAAATGTGCCGCTCTTTCCACAACTTTGAGAAGCACTGGTTTAGGATAAATCCACCTCGGGTTGGAAACGAACCCGCAACCTAGTGATTACA
>NW_007402028.1:0-784 GCF_000475195.1 Diaphorina citri | reverse complement strand
GCCCCCGCCTCCCGTCGTGCCTATCATCGTCTTGTCCGAGTCCTGCCGGAAACACACGAAGAAGAAAAGCAAAAATTAGAACCTTGGTAGTTGCATTTGGGTAAAAAATATTAATAAAAGGTTGATTCCTACGAAAAAAAAAGTTATGAAAAATCAAAATCTGAGGCCAAAACTCCGAACTTTAAATTCATTTTTTATGAAAACGTTCAAAGAGTAAAGACACTAGTGACGTCAAAGTTTACGCAAAAAGGCTGGCGCACAAAACACATTAATGCGTTGCCTGCAAGGGAGCTTTGCTCGGGACATTTGATGTGACGTCATCGCCTACGGGAACGTATGCCATCACGTCAGAGTTTAAGATTTTTAAATCGATGTATATTTTTAAATCGATTTATTTCCGGATCTAGAAGTCGTAGAAGAAAAAGAAAAATTCAATAGTTCCCCATTTTTTTTCTGCCCTTTGACTTTGAAACCTCACCCAAGTTAGCGCAACGGGTCTATTGTGAATCAGATTTAAACTTTATTCAATTCAATTTTATTTATACAAGAGCATATTATGTGGATTTTCTAATATTAATTTTACTAGTTTTATACCTGGGAATGTATGAGTGTAGAGGCAACACTGGCGGATTCCGTGCTGACCACATCGGGAAAGTGGAACTGCTGGACATCGTGCTTATATATAGGGGTACAGGGAGGGGGGAGGGCGGGACTCGCGGCGGCAGAAGAGTTACAGCTGGACGTGGAACTCGAGTCGGGGAGCGTTGCCTTGCTCGATCTGAAA
>NW_007402027.1:0-784 GCF_000475195.1 Diaphorina citri | reverse complement strand
ACAAACACAAAACATTCAGAAGACAAGATGTTTAAGGAGTGAAATCAGTGGAATGAAGGGAGGGATGATCATGATTATACCTGGAACGCCTCCTTAGATTTTACGTTTGTTCTCGTTCAGAACAGTGATCAAATTAATGTAAGCGACAAGTTTTTTCAAGTTCTACGAAGGATGGGCTCCTCCTCTTACAATGACACAATCAGGATCATTACGTACTTACTGAGGTATATAATATATGTAGGTACTATCTACTGATATGAATAGAAATAACAAAATTTCTGTACGGTAGAGTTACTGTAAAATACCAACAGTATAAAGATTACAAAATCGTTACTACTACTGCTGCTTCTTTTGAACGATTATCAAACCATCATAGAATTGTCCTCAGCAAGATGTACGAGTATCTTAAACAGGCGGTATTTGTATTTAGCATTATCAATACATCCATCAGATAAACTACAAGAATTTCTCATGCCCAACAATTGAAATAGGAGTATCTTCTACAATTTCGAAATTCGCAATGTCTGCCTCCCCGAACATCGCAGAATGCTCCAAGGTGTATCAATATTTATCCAAAATGGTTGCCCCCAACAAAAGATTCGTTTGGTTCGGTTGTTTGTGAAAGAAAATCAAAGACATCTCCCAAGATGAAAATGAAACCCAACACGAAGATTGTAAGGGATCCGTCACCATCCCCCACGGCTAAAGGCTCTACCCACCCATAATTGTTTAACAAGGTGTCATGAAAGTGTCATTTGGGTGGCCAGAGGGTAAACATGTTAGC
>NW_007402026.1:0-784 GCF_000475195.1 Diaphorina citri | reverse complement strand
TGATGGCATTAATTTTTTCTTTAAAAAATGAAAACGGGAAAAAAAGGAAAGCGGAATAAAATTATAATGCAAATTGAAAAATTAGAAGCTTTGAATTTCAGGCGGTAATACAGGACAAATGTTGAGCTATAGGATGGTATTGTCAATGCCAAGAATGGACTGTAGGAAAGGCTGAATGAACATTCAGGAAACCGACAAACACCAAGTCTGGAAGGTTGGTATAGAAATTAAAATCAGGATAAGAACCTAATGGAAAGCAACGTCATTATTAGAAAGCTATTATTACATCCAACCTACATACTTTACGTGGAGCTAGCCACAAAAGTACTCTGGTGAACAAAATATTAAAACTCAATTTAAAAACACTCCAAAACTTCAATTTTGTTGTCAGAATCCATTTTGAACCATACCGTAACGTTACGACAGAGACAAAGAACATTTTTTTTTCTCTCTCTCTTTCTCATATTTTTTTGAAATTCAAATGATTTTTTTGCTCTTTTTTTGTTGTCATATTCCTTCATCTCTCTTTCTTTAAAAACACTCCAAAACTTCAATTTTGTTGTCAGAATCCATTTTGAACCATACCGTAACGTTACGACAGAGACAAAGAACATTTTTTCTTCTCTCTCTCTTTCTCATATTTTTTGAAATTCAAATGATTTTTTTGCTCTTTTTTTTGTTGTCATATTCCTTCATCTCTCTTTCCCCTCCTCGTCTCCCTTTGTTTCGTCATGTCCTTGTCTTGTCTTCCTGCTTTCCCCCAATCTTTTATACTTCTTTTTTT
>NW_007402025.1:0-784 GCF_000475195.1 Diaphorina citri | reverse complement strand
CTTCATCTGCTTTACGGAAGGTAAGAGCTTCACTTCCGTATAGGAGTACTGGCACGATATAACACTGGTAAAGTCTGATTTTGAAGTTAGTTGATAGTGATCTCCTTTTCAGGATGTTTTGAATGCTGAAGTATGCCCTGTTTGCTGCCGCTGTACGAGCTTGATGTTCTTGGGCTATTCTGTTTTCAGAGTTGAAGAGACTTCCCAGATATTTAAATTCTTCCACTTTCTCAAAGCTTAGATGATGTATTGTTAGGGGTTCAGTGGATCTGTCTCTCTTGTCAACACACATATATTTCGTCTTCTCTTCACTTATGATTAGACCTACTTTCTTGGCTATATTGTAATAGTTCCAGACCATTTCTGCCACTTCTGCTTTAGATCCTGCCATCAAAATCACATCATCTGCATATGCCATTCGGGTTATCGATTTTTCCCCCATTTTCAGGCCTCTATGGTTATGTTTGAGGAATTCTCGGTCGACTCGTTCTAACATGAGATTGAATAGTATAGGAGAGATGGGGTCTCCTTGTCGAAGGCCGGATGTAACTTCAAACTCATCTGAATTGGTATTTGGCATCTTGATTTTGCATAGCGTCTTGTCCAGGCAGTCCGATATTAACGATATTAGTTTGGTAGGGATCTGGAATTCCTTTAAGATTTTAAGGAGACCAAAAGTCTAGCAACATTAAAAAAGCTTATGTATTTTACCTTATTATTATTTCAGATGAAAGCATTCAATGAGTCAAATGACACTCCGAAGAATTTTTCCAAAAACTACAAG
>NW_007402024.1:0-784 GCF_000475195.1 Diaphorina citri | reverse complement strand
ATAGAAGTTGAAAAAGAATCAGTAATGATCGTCTGCAAAATTTGACCGGATTTTCATCATTGGAGAACTTTCAGAAAATTGAGATTAAGAAAAGAAACTGCCAGAATGATCGCCTACCTCCATTTGGAGATGGTGTAATATAACGAAGAAAATGAAGGGGTTCCATTTTCATAATTTAATTGGACAAATTGTCTGTTTATTTCTACGTGTAGAATTAATAGTTAGTAGGGATAGTCGTGATATTATATATAAAAGTAGGGGAGGTGATTATTTGTCGAATCTGGCGTACCTTCTATATATGGCAAGCAAGCACGTTATTACAGGGCTAATCGTGCCCGAAGATATAAAATACTTTTATATCTAATTTTGTCTCAGCTTTAAGTTGAATAATAATTATGATCAAAATATGGCAAGCAAGCACGTTATTACAGGGCTAATCGTGCCCGAAGATGTAAAATACTTTTATATCTAATTTTGTCTCAGCTTTAAGTTGAATAATAATTATGATCAACATTTATTTGATGATGTAAAATATACCTAATTTTATCTTTTTTCGTAAACTAAATTATTTTCGTTATAAATTGGCGCCCGACTCGAACCCGCGACCCCTTGAGTCCTGTGCTCTTGAATCGGTGCCAAGTGACACCACGTTACACTAATAGTAAATATACTGTAGATAGCTTTTTTTTAAATTTAAATCATCGTTTACATTATTTTTATTTCATCGTAATTAAAATATTGTTTTTCCGCTGCTCGATCTTTGGTTCATCTTTTTTTTTTTTTT
>NW_007402023.1:0-784 GCF_000475195.1 Diaphorina citri | reverse complement strand
ATTTCGGATGTTTTGTTTCATATTTTATTTTATTAATATTTTATTGTTTTGTTTCTGTGGGGAAGAGAAGAACAAAGGGGAGGAAGGAGCGAAAAGGAGAAAGGAAGGGAAATTGGAAGCGGGGAGAAGAAGAAAAAGATGGGAACCAAAGTAGAACTGAAGGGAGAAAGGAAGAGTGAGAGAAAGGGAGGGAGGGAGAGGGTAGGAGAGAGGAAAGAGATAGAGAGAGGGAGGGAGAAATAAAATAAAATCCACTAAAGTTAATTAGAGAAGTGTGTTTTGTTTTTGGAACATGATGGAAGTTTCAGGCTCACAAAATTTTGTGACAAAATTTTATGACAAACTTTTGTGACAATATTTTTCAAATTTACATGAAAATAATAATACTAATTTTGTTAGTCTCATGTTTCTATGTTTCATACCTACATTGGCCTCTAACAGTGGAGGAAATTTTGATTTTCCGTTTATTCCTATAGGGAGGTAAAAAGAAAGAAAAGATTTTTTTTCTACACTACTTTTCCCATGAATTTTAACCTGCTTTTTCAGCTTCTTCTTCTTCTTTGCCTTTTTCTATTTCTTCTTCTTCTTTTTCTTCTTCTTCTTCGTCTTCTTCATCTAGTTTTCCTTCTTCTTACTCATTGTTGTTCTTCTTTTTCTTAGAATAGGTATTTGGCACTGAAAAATTCGATTGATATAACAACATCTAGTCAACTTTTGAACACTTGACAAAGAAAAAAAAAAAAAAAAAAAAAAAAAAAAAAGTTGGAGTATAAAAAGCCTTGAC
>NW_007402022.1:0-784 GCF_000475195.1 Diaphorina citri | reverse complement strand
CCGTGACGTCAAAGCTCACGATTTACCGGTATTTTTTAAATCGATTTATCTCGGGATCTAGAAGTCGTAGAAGAAAAAAATTCCATTGGTCCTCATTTTTCCCGCTCTATGACTTTGAAACATCACCCAAGTAAGCGCAACTGATCTATTGTCTGGTTTCAGTCGAGGTGACAGATGACAGTAATCCTAACTGGTGGAAGGGACATAATCAGCGAGGAGAGGGACTGTTCCCGGCCAACTTTGTTACGTCCGATTTGAATGCAGAACCAGAAGTACTCTCAAGTAAGTAATACCTACTTAAATAACAGAAGAACTGTCAAAAAGGAATGTTTATTCTGAACTAATATTCATAAGAAATAATTGATCTTAGTGAACTATGACTACATTTAATGTTGGGAAACATTTTCTCCTCTCGTCCATCTATTGAGAGACAAACTACCTACTCTACGGGATGAGCAATGAGCATGCTATTGTACAGACAGACTAAAAAAAATCCGTGGAACTTCCCTGTTTTCTTTTCTTGTGTCTAATATTAAGACTGTCCATGTAAAAACCACCGTCAACTAGCTAGAAGTGACAGTGAAATCTGGTTTTTATAAAGTGTAAGTAACCGATAGTAAACACAGCTTTGCTTGAATCTAAAAAAAAAAAGACTATATTTCCTATCTCTTGGTATATTTTTACAACAGAACTCTCTGTTCCATCAAACCCATTTCTTTCCTCCTCAATTATTACTATCGTCCAGCATCGTTTTCGCCACCGTATAAATCGCATCCTCGATCGC
>NW_007402021.1:0-784 GCF_000475195.1 Diaphorina citri | reverse complement strand
TTTACTTAGAAAGCTTGACCTGTATCCTGTTCTTTTCAGACTTCATGTGAATAAAAATGACTATTCTTGAACCCTCTAAGACTTAGGGTTTAAAACTACTGAAAATCAGGAATAACTACCTATGAAAAAGAAAAATTAGAATTAAGAAAAATGAGCAATAAAGTTAGAGACTGGGAGTTTATTTAATTATTATTTGAGACCTTTCTTAGTGCCCTACAGGGAGGGCAATTACTAAACAAAGTTTCCTACCTCCCTTTTACATGTTTATGCTTTGTAGTATGCTAAACACTGTGTAGGCTTTGTAGATTTTGATGAATTTGAGGGTAGGTATCTGTTACCAAACCATACTTCTATTCAACTCAGTGCAAATGTGATCCAACGATTTACAGGAATAGTAAGTATTACCCATCCAATCCGATTAAAGATCAATTTCAGCCAAGGCTTGGAATTTTATATGCAATGAGAAAAATATGAACAAAGTCATTTGCAGAATACCTCAGGTCTTAACATTACCTAGTTACTTCTACTTAACAGAAAAGTTTATTATTACAGTGAGTTTTCTGCTGTAGGTAAACTTGGTCTAAAAGGCAGTGCAATAGTCCTAAACTAAAATGGACGTGGCACATTAGGGATCGGGAAGAGACCGCCTTAACATAACTTAACATGTTCTACAAACTTGAGCTTACAAAAGCTACTGCTCATATTTCCTACAGATAATAATCTTTGGTGATTTGAGTTCTATCCCCTACATCAACCTCTTGGTCAAACAGATCAGAGCCTGTTT
>NW_007402020.1:0-784 GCF_000475195.1 Diaphorina citri | reverse complement strand
ATACAAAGGCTGTCAAGAAAACAAGGAACATAAAGCTAATAATGAGCACCAGCAATGGTTAAACTTAACCCATCCGGACATCAACTGTAGTGCAACTTCCAGTAATGTATATGCAATGGATGAAACTATGTTCTGTGAAGATCTCTCCGTCTCCTCTCCTTTGAATAATATTGAGAATGCATACCAATTGAATTGACCCCGCCGGGAATCGAACCCGAGTCTCCCGCGTGCAAGGCGAGCGCAGTGACCACTACGCCATGGGAGCTGACCTCGAAAATGGTAAGTGATTATTCAATTTGTTATCGGTATTTGAAATTTAGAGGACTGTATATATGATAGGATAGGTTCAATGAAAATGAAGAATGTTTTAAGAACAGAAAACTTACCGTACCAAGTACCAGTAGATAAATTTATTCGAAAAAACCCGTTAGTTAGAATGCGTCGCGCGCGTTGGTATGCGACAAAAACGGGGTCCCTATAGAGGTAGAAGGAGGGAGAAAGGAAAAGGAAAGCCTTTTTTCTACTGGTTATTTATAGTTTTTAAAACGGGGTCCCTATAGAGGTAGAAGGAGGGAGAAAGGAAAAGGAAAGCCTTTTTTCTACTGGTTATTTATAGATTTTAAATGGTTGTAATTGGTGTAAAATTAGGTAGTTTTAGTTCCAAATGTTTAATTGAAATTTGGTTAAATGGTAAATACAATTATTAAAAAATGATTGCAATTTGAGTTCTTAGAGCACACTATTCACTCACTGATAACAAAGGCTGAAGGCCAAAATCAAAAGT
>NW_007402019.1:0-784 GCF_000475195.1 Diaphorina citri | reverse complement strand
CTAGACCCTAATGGCTTTACCCTCCTTGCAAGTAGTAACTTGGAAGTGGACAAATCAAGTCCCTCCATTCAGTCAATATAAGTGTCACGTGAATTGATTTGATCCGTTCATCTCAAGGTAGAATCCAACAACACATGTTTACAAGGAAAAATTTTATGAACAAACGTTTCTTTGTGCCATTCCTGGGCAATTTTCTGATGAAGTACCTATTTGTAATGTAACACAGAAAGTATTGGGTAAAAATAAGTGTTGTCACTACAGTTTAAGATGAAGGCATATGTATATCTATATGTATGTACAGGGCGCTTTTTAGAGGGGGGGGTTGCTCTTTAATCTAAATAGATAGATATACTTAAGTACAAATATTTATTCAACAGAAGAATTTCAGCTTGGATTTTGACAAACTCCACCTCATCCTAACTAGGTAGGTTTTAGAGTAAAACCACCTCAACAAATGGAGAACAAGTAATTGTAGCCTCTCAATTACCTACTGACAAAAAGAAATGAAGCTAAAATACAATATACATTAACACCTGGATAATTATTGGAAATTTAAACGCTAGGTCGCGGGTTTGATTACCGCCCAGGGCGAAATTTATCCTAAGCAGACAAGGTTTGTTCTCGGAACGTCAGGCTTTCTCCTATCTTGTCGTCCTCACGATTTCGGGACGATAAGACCTCCATCGTTACAGTTCCCTCTGTCAGTATAATGGAACAAAACTTGTTCCAAGCTGAGAGTCTATACTACTTAGGTCTAACTTTAGGAAAAAAGTTCCTAATTTCT
>NW_007402018.1:0-784 GCF_000475195.1 Diaphorina citri | reverse complement strand
TGACATAAGAACATAAGTATCTATTCAGCTGCAGAAAGAAAGAAGGGGGGGGGGGAAAGCAGACACTTGGCAACATCAACTTTTTTCCAGGAACACAAGCCAAGTTTTTTCCATGTCTCTTTGATTTTCTCTAATGCTCTTAATAGAGTTACTACCTACTATTTTTCTCACTTTCTTTCTAATGTAGTTTTTCTCTCTTCTCTCTACACATCTAAACCAACACTAATCAAATCACTGTTTTATCAGCCAGTTGGTAACAAGAATATTCGTTTTTCATGTGATGAGAATGTTCTTAATCTTAAATCTTTTTTTTTTGTTCTCCTTTTCCCATGTCCAGACGGGGTCAGCGTATTTTGTCAGCCTTTCAATCAGCCCTAGGGTGATTGCTTTGGGCTGACATTTGGTTTTGGGCCCATCCCATAGTATGTCCCTCATGAGATGGGCGATAACTGTGTTAAGAGACACAATACTCCCTATTTACAAATGTGCTGGGTCAACATGAGAACACCAGAAAGCAACCCCTTAAAATATTTGCAATCGAAAAAATCACTCAAATTTTCGTCGATGGTGGGGATTGAACCCGGGACCTTCTGCATGGAAAGCAAGTGTGGTACCACTGGGCTAACCATGTCCCCAAAATCTATTCTAATCTTGTTTCAAAATTAAGTTACTGTAATTCCAATCTAATATTCTTTTCTAGGCCTATGCTGCGGGCTGTAACATTGTCATCCTCGCCAGCACATTTGAGCGTGTCCAAATCATACCGGGCGCCATCCACAACTAT
>NW_007402017.1:0-784 GCF_000475195.1 Diaphorina citri | reverse complement strand
TTACAATTATGGCAAAAAAGCGGCCTGAAACCGGTACTGTGCAGTTGCAGTCATTCATATACTTCAGTTGCAATCCTGTTAATTTAAGCCCAAAGGGGGGAATATTGTATCTCATCTGATTATATTGGTGAACAATTTTCCATCTAAACTTAAGGTAGGTATACCATAAAAGTGCCGTATCTACCGATTACTAAATAATTAGGTATAGCAAAACATAGCGAACTTAAGTACCGATAAGTTCAAGCTTCCTGTTAATATCCATCAGCCTTTGGGAATGTCTCATCTGATTATATGTATTGGTGAACAATTTTCCATCCAAACGGTAGGTATACCGTAAAAGTGCCGTACCTACCGATTACTAAATAATGAGGTATAGCAAAACATAGCGAACTTAAGTACCGATAAGTTCAAGCTTGTGTGTGATGACCATCAGAGCATTTTCTCCGACATTGTGTACCTATGTTTGGTTCATACTTCATAATGGATTTTAATACGAACAATATTATAGAGGCGTACGTACTAATATAATCCCAAGCTTTCATTTTCAAAAGCCTCTCGTATCTACAGGGTGACTGAACACATTTGGATAGTTTATGTTTCTTTTAGTTAGCCAGGAAATTTTGGTACCTTTTTGCAAAAGCTAATGAATTTTGATGCAAACCGTGTGCCTTCGGAAAGAAATTGTCTACAGTGAACGGGTTTATTGTTCGTAAAAAATAAAACATATGTACCTACATGTGTATATTATATGCTGACCTGACCGGTTTTTAGAGGTTCCATATTG
>NW_007402016.1:0-784 GCF_000475195.1 Diaphorina citri | reverse complement strand
CCAAATTTCATTTCTCTACGACAAACCGTTCTTGAGATATTTTGTTCACAACTTTCTACTTTTTCCCATTTAAACATGAGCACAAACCGGTCTTGAGATATTTTGTATACAACCTTTTCCCATTTAAACCTGTGGTACATACATACGTACAGACCATGGGACAAAAACTACTTTTTTGGAATCAGGGGACCCCAAAACGGATATTTCCACCCATTTCCCGATTTTGAAAATTTGGACCGATTGCAATACTTTCTCATTACCTTGTATAGGTTCCCTATACGTAAGGGTAATAGAAAGTAAAAAGTTTTGTCAAATGGAGGGAAGGGAATTTTGTCCAGGGAAAGAAAAGGAGAAAAGGGAATTGTGACTAAAGGGGAATCGAATGGTTAGGTCAGGGATTTCTAATTCTCTGTGTACTCCCTTCTCCCTACTTTTTAGGAATGGGGGGGGGGGGGGGCCCCTTAAACCCCTTTGTGTGTTCTCCCTTCTCCCTACTTTTTAGGAATGGGGGGGGGGAGACTCCTGAAACTCCTATGAAATCTGATCCTTGTGCTTTTACTATGGACTTATCAAGACTGCCTCATTTTATAGCAAATGGGTATTACTACTTATAGCTTGTTATAACTATTCTAAGTTGTTTTTCACTTCTACTTACTGTTACTGATCACGGGCATACTTCATCATTTCATCACTATATTTTATCAGATTATCTACAGCAAATCTACTGATTTACCTTATGATCTCAGCGTATTCAGGTGCCTTATTTGTTCATTTGTTTCTATTT
>NW_007402015.1:0-784 GCF_000475195.1 Diaphorina citri | reverse complement strand
AAACAACCATGTACCTACCGTAACCTACAGTGCTAAAATCTCCTTCGCAGTTATACTCGTACTGATCTATTTAATAGACTTAAAGTGACGTTACATTTAGATAAACATTTTTTTTTTCTTTACTATTGACCTTTTATAATTTACAAGCTCTACTGCAAAGAAATGATTTTGGTATGGCAACAAAATCACATTTGGGGTACCTATAACGGGCCCACGCAATAAAATATACACTAACCTAATATCGATTCAACAGAGTCCCAACAGGTCTCTTTGGGTCTAACTGATAAAATTAAAAATATACTTAATATCTACGAAACTAACCTAACTTACCTAACCTAAAAACCAAAATCATACAAAAGAAAATGAGAAACATATAAATGAAAATAAGGGCATGCAACAAAACAAAAAATAAATGAACTCGCTCCCACTCCCTCACACAGTTAACAATTGGGAGGCTGTTTGAAAAAACTGACGAAAGTCGAATTTCGCCCCTTTGGCATTTGCTAGAACGACACCGACAGGCGTTCCTTCCATTCTTGTATAGGGAATGTTACCTTCACTATTTCCATTGCCGCTCGTTATGTCGTTGGATCCACTTCTGCAATTATACCCCTGTATATTATTAAATCCATTTGTACTCTGGGACACATTTGATTCATTAAATTGGTTTGTAATATTTGATCCATTTTTACAATTTGATCCATGTATATCGTTCATAACAACCAATTCGTTTGTACTGTTCGAGCCTTGTGCTTCATTTGTAACACTAGATTCATTCGCACAA
>NW_007402014.1:0-784 GCF_000475195.1 Diaphorina citri | reverse complement strand
TATGCTGAGAGTGAGAATGAAGTTTGGCAACATTGTACCGGCCCTGCCACACAGCTGAGTGATGTTGGTCTCCTGAAACAGAGGGAAAACAGTTGTTACATTTCTATTGTTAAGGTCCTTTCTTTTATTTGGTCTGCACTATCCGACTCATATGGAAGGTATCAGTCAGCCTAGTCCGCGGTTGATTTGTAAACACTAGGCCGCGGGTTCGATTTGTTCTTGCAACGGCTAGCTTTTTCCTATCCTCCCCTCCTTCTTTCTTCTATTTGGGGACGATTTGGCCTCTACTGTTCAAGCTCCCTTTATCAAACTTTCCTTGAAGAAAAAAAAGGTAGGTACATATCAGATTTATTATTATTTTCAGTCTCCGGCTCCAAATAGAACCTGTCAAATATCAATCTAGCAGCTCTGGTGGTACCTGTACGTCAGAGAAAAAAAAAATAAATCTTAAATCTGGTGATACTAGGTATTTGAACGGTTAAGACTCCCTAATCTACGAATCAACTACGCTGACGGACGGTCACCCATCCATTTGTTACTCACACTCGGATGACTCTTAACACAATGGGTCGGTCTCCTCCGCACCAATCTCACGGCACTTCTCTCCTTATAGCACAGCATAGATCCGTTAGGATAGCCAACTTTCTTAGGATAGGTGTCAAAGTAAGGTTCTTTGAGTCGCGGGTAACACAGACTGTTGATCACTACAAGAACTAAGTTCGTGTTGGGAATCAGCTCCAGTAGATAGGGTCTGGAATGGAAACAATTGTAATACTTGGTAGAA
>NW_007402013.1:0-784 GCF_000475195.1 Diaphorina citri | reverse complement strand
GGTGCTTTTTTCTTTTATTTATGCTTTAATTTCCTTTATTTCTAAATGCCACCTTTCTCTCTCTCTCTCTCTCTCTCTCTCTCTTTCTCTTTCTCAATCCTTTCTTTCTTCTTATATCCCTCCATCTTTCTTTTCCTCTTTGTGAAAAAATCTCTTTTTCAATATTGCTGTAAAGCTGTTGGACAGGCAGTTTTTATTCCTGTTTGGATCCTGTCTTCGCCAATTGTTCGTTTCGCAGAAAAAAGGCCCATTTTAGGCACCCTAAATCTCCCCGTTCCTCAGTCATGCCTATTTTCGTAACAAAAGCTCTGAAAACTTGGAAGAATGTCACTTTAGTGTCGTTATTAATAATTTCACACGTCCACACTAAAAAATTTGCTTGGAGAAATCCTCTTTTCAATCGAATAGGCCGGTAAACGGGCTCTGTTTTTGGGCATTTTGTTGAAAGCAGTTCTTCCGATAATGTTGTTTGAAAGTCAGCAATATTGCTCCTTTTGGCATCACTGGATAGTGAGTAGGTATAGGTACTAGTATTTCAAGTGAAAATTGCGTCACACAAACAAAAGATTGATGTGATCGCTGCAGTTTTTGTACAAAAAATTTAAAAAGGAAAATGTGGATCTTAAAAAGGAAAATGAGGAGTTATCGTTAACCAATTAGGTACTGTCCCTCTAACTCTAACACCTAGGTACATACTTACACCATTGAGATTCGCTTCTTTAATATTGCTGAACAATATTGCCTTGTTGCTCGTTTACCCAGCGCTTTTACGTTAGTACCCTTT
>NW_007402012.1:0-784 GCF_000475195.1 Diaphorina citri | reverse complement strand
TTCGAGATGGGAGGGAACCCACCGTATTCGAACAGACGGAGGAGGTCGTAGTACTGACCGTGAATGTCACCTGGAACACCGGGAAATATTGGTATAATTAAGGAGCTCCGCCCCGCCAAGTCAAGAAAGTTCAACCGCTTATTATGTACAAATAATGAATTAGGGGTTGATATACTTCTAGTCTGCTCCGAAACGGTTCGAACACAGTCTAAAAGCATACTCGAAGGTTGATTTTCATCTCACGGTTAGCCCAATGGTAATGGGCTTGCTTTCCATGAGAAGGTCCCGGGTTCAAATCCCACCATCGACAAAAAGTTGTACTCGATTGCAAATATTTCAACGGGTACTCGATTGCAAATATTTCAACGGGTTACTTCCTGGTGTTCTTGTGTTGACCCAGCACATAAATGGGAAGTATTGTGTCTCTTATCGCCCATCTGACAGAGACATACTACGGAATGGGCATGCTACCTGCGACACAGACCACATGAGACTAATGTAGTAGCTGTTGTTTCATCGCTAGGATAAGTTGTCAAGACTTATCCCACAAATAATTCGTGATGAAGTTTTTCAGATTAGATTTATTTGTCTGAAATTCAGGCTGAAAAAATACGTCCATAGGTAGGTACCTACAAAGACAGGTGAATAAAAAAAATAATAAATACCTAAATAAAAAAAACGCAGAAAATTGTCTCCTATTATACAGACAGTAGATTCTCATATAAATACAGACAAAATTGTAGAAAATTTGTCTCCTAATATAAAAGTAAGTAGAGCCAGGATT
>NW_007402011.1:0-784 GCF_000475195.1 Diaphorina citri | reverse complement strand
AAACCTCTGTTTAGGATGAAATTTGCTCTGGGTGGTAATGAAACCCATGACCTAAAGTTGAATCCTAAGAAATTACTCACCAAATTTATTTCTCATTTTTTCTTGTTACAGATATTTGAATCAAAAGAAATATTCTGACCTGTTAGATTTATTGTTTGATGGAGCTGAAGTATTTTTTGAAAAAGATCAGGTAAGTAATATTCCTTTTTGATGGATCCTTTAAAAAAGATGAATGTTTCATCCCTATATTCAGTTTGTAACAATGAAACAGCTGTTGCAATGTGAGTAGCTGTTTCAGTTCTTTCTAAATTGTGGGTAAAAGTAAAACTCCTCCCCTAATTACATTAGCAGTAATACAGTCACATTAAAACTCTATCCAATGAAATGTTATTGTAGTCTCCTCTCTGCTTTGTCACATCATCCCGGTAATGCAGTTGGTAATTCCTGGAATTGAGCAGTGGCTACAGGGTTTTGTGTCTATGCTATGGGACCACTTCAAAACTTCATCACCCCTCAACTCTTTTTTAGTATTGTCTGTACCATTTGGTCTTAGTACCCACTCTGAGGCTAAGGTGTAGGGGTAAACAGCCCTAGTGAAGGGTTAAGCTTCTACGAATCCATGTGGTCTCAGTTTTAAAACTAGGTGTAGGTGGTCATAAGCTTGTGAAAGTCAGAATGTATAAAATTCAGTCCAATTCGGGTAGGGTAAGCAAGGTTCTTCTATGGTACTTCTTCAGAAGACACGTCAATTTAAAATTGCTACAAAAAGAGCTGTCACGAATGA
>NW_007402010.1:0-784 GCF_000475195.1 Diaphorina citri | reverse complement strand
TAGGACTTGGAAGTGCCTCATTAGGACGGGAGCATGATGCCACAAGGACACTAAATTATCTGATGGTTGGTACATAGTTAAAGTTGGTAATACATATTATTGTACTTTGATATCGCACATAGCTCCATCGCGTACTTCTTTGGCATGGTACCAGAAGTACCTACATGGTATTGAAGAAAATATGGAATTTTGAAAACATCCTATCGTCACGTCAATCAGTATTTTCTGAGCAAGGAGTGTGATGTGGTTGGTGGAAAAACCTTCTCTCCCTCTCCCTCTCTCTCTAGAAAAAAGTAGGAAATTTGGTAATTTTTGCACATCCACCAATTAGCACAAAATAACTCTCTCTCTCTCTCTCTCTCTCTCTCTCTCTCTCTCTCTCTCTCTCTCTCTCTCTCTCTCTCTCTCTCTCTCTCTCTCTCTCTCTCCTTCCCACTACCTCTCTTTATCTCTCTCCTTCATTCCGAAGAAAAAAGTAGGAAATTTGGTAATTTTTGCACATCCACCAATTAGCACAAAATAACAAAACAAACATAACTCATCATAAAGATCTTAATTCTGATTAGCTTAAACTGTCTCATTACAAACTGTTTCATAATTCATTATCCTCACACACAAAGCTACGAAGAAAACCAAAAACCAACTCGATAATACTTCACAGTGTTTGTCAAAACCAGTTTAGCTTCTTGAGATCTGCTTGATACATTAAAAAATCTGGTGTGAACATCACACGACTTTCCTTATCCTATTGAATGATGCTTATTTGAGTATTATTTTATCCTAA
>NW_007402009.1:0-784 GCF_000475195.1 Diaphorina citri | reverse complement strand
GGGGATATAACCCGGGTGCGGACTTACCCCCGCGTATCCTGGAACATGGGGACGAGATGGGTTAATGATAAATGGAGAAGAGATAGAGAGTAATAAGGCTCGTTCACATTGAAAACAAGAGTCGTTTAGGACGAGCCTAGTGGCCCTAGTGGAACATCGCATCGGACCGACAGGGGTTAATGGCAATTGGATAATGGAAAATCGGACCGACATGGGTTGAGTTCAGTTTTGGCCTGGCAAATCTAAATTGTAATATAGGTAGCTCGGAAAAGGGAATTTCCTTTTGGGAAGTTCCTTAACAATTGGACTCACCAGGACGAAAATCCCTCAAATTCCACTGTATCAAAAGCTTTTTCAAAGTCCATTTTTTTTACTCTTTCTTCTTCCCTTCTCTTTAAGTCAAAGCAACTTTTCTTTCTTCGTAGGTACATTCCAAGTTATCAAGAAGATTTTAGCGTTAGAAATGGTTTCATTAAGCAGTCCTCTCTGGTGTTCCTCAAGGATGGGTACTTGGGCCTCTACTTTGTAAGACTTCTTGACATTACTTCGCCTGTATTATTAAATTATTGTACATAGTCTTTTCTGGGATAATATTTTACTCGGTTTTATTCTATTAAATTCTATTTTGTTCAATTCTATTCTATTCTACTCACCATTAACATCCCTGTATGAATCAATATAGTGAGATCCTCCGCTGTCTGGAGTAGATTCTCTACTGTAAGCTCCCGCCGGGAATATAGACCTTCCAGTAGGCCTGGAACATAGCAGAATATGACATTTCATT
>NW_007402008.1:0-784 GCF_000475195.1 Diaphorina citri | reverse complement strand
TTGGCACTAAAAACTGACCATCGAAATTTTGACCCGATTACATTACTTTCCTTCCTATAGGATAAGGAAAGTAATAACTTTAAAATCTAATAAAACATATTCACCAGACTTGCGAGTGCTAAGCAATGTTTATTCGAAATAAATTTATAACGGGAGCTTTCGCTGACAGATACAGGATGGGCTGAAAAGTATACAGGCGTGAGATCCTGCAGACCTACAGTATGTCTCTGAAACTTTTGGACATCATGCTCACAAGTAGGTCACACAAAAAGTAAACTATTGTTCTCAAATACCCAACAATTTGAGTGCCTAGACAAGTCATATACAATTTTTACTTTCTATTTGAAAAGGGGTTTCTTTGGTGATTGTGATGGTAGATGGAACAAGTCATATATGACTGACACAATGGTCCAAAAACACACCGTTTTGGCTTGGGCAAAAACACCAACAAAAACAGCAAACCAAAGGAAGGGACCTACAACTTGAAGGAGAATTAAGACTGCTGGATGTAAAGAGACTTTTCAGTCTGCTCTGGTAGTAAAAAAAAACAAGGTATTTTCTACACGTCATCCAAGAGAAAAGATCTCAGGTACTGTATCCCACCACTCTTTATTTTCCAACACTGAAGTACCTACACCTAACTTTAAGAAAACCAGTTGGGTCCCAAAAAGTTTTTTTAGTACCAGTTGGGTCCCGAATCTGCCTGTTTACTATGCAGGTCAATTATTCGCACAAAGGAGTTAAGGGTCAAAGACAAAATCCCATGTCTTGGTGGGGATTGAAC
>NW_007402007.1:0-784 GCF_000475195.1 Diaphorina citri | reverse complement strand
TCGCGGGTTTGTTCATGGGGTCGCGCTTCGCGCTCCCTTGCTTACGGTCGCGCTGCGCGCTCCCGGGGGCTTCGCGGGCTGGGCATGGGGTCGCGCTTCGCGCTCCCTTGTTTACGGTCGCGCTGCGCGCTCCCTGGGGCTTCGCGGGGTTGTGCATGGGGTCGCGCTTCGCGCTCCCTTGCACGGTCGCGCTGCGCGCTCCCAGGGCTTCGCGGTTGGTGCATGAGGGGTTGTGCATGGGGTCGCGCTTCGCGCTCCCTTGTTTACGGTCGCGCTGCGCGCTCCCGGGGCTTCGCGGGGTTGTTCATGGGGTCGCGCTTCGCGCTCCCTTCTTTACGGTCGCGCTGCGCGCTCCCGGGGCTTCGCGGAGTTGAGCTTCGCGCTCCCTTGTTTACGGTCGCGCTGCGCGCTCCCGGAGCTTCGCGGGGTTGTGCATGGGGTCGCGCTTTGCGCTCCCTTGTTTACGGTCGCGCTGCGTGCTCCCGGGGGCTTCGCGGGGTGTGCATGGGGTCGCGCTTTGCGGTCCCTTGGTAACGATCGCGCTGCGCGGTTACGGTCGCGCTGCGTGCTCCCGGGGGCTTCGCGGGGTGTGCATGGGGTCGCGCTTTGCGGTCCCTTGGTAACGATCGCGCTGCGCGTTCCCGGGAGCTTCGCGGGGTGAGCATGAGGTCGCGCTTCGCGCTCCCTTGGCTTCGCCCATGAAATGTAATATCGTCCCTGAGTTTTATAGAAACGTAGGTTACACAAGCGGCTGTGTTAAGGTTAGATATTTATATTAAATTTG
>NW_007402006.1:0-784 GCF_000475195.1 Diaphorina citri | reverse complement strand
AGAGAGAGAGAGAGAGAGAGAGGGGGGGAGAGACAGATAGAGAGAGAGAGAGACAGATAGAGAGAGAGAGAGTACAAAAACAGCAATGCACCTACTGAATAATGTACTTTCTGATAAAAGAAGAAAAGAGAAAAAGAGACGTAAAAAGAGCTGTACCTTTAGGTCCATAATACCCCACAAGTCTAGGCAGCTACAGTGAGAGAAAGAGAGACGAAGGTAAAAGGTACGAGTAAAAGCACACTATAATACCTTCTATAAAAGACATGTAACGAAAGAGAAAGAGAGGAGGGGAGAGAGATAAAGAAGGAAAAGGGAGAGGGAGGGAGGAGGAAGGGAGGGGAGAGATAAGGAAAGAGGGAAGGAAAAGCCGCATTCAATAGCATAAAATGAGTTAGCCACATTAGTCACCACAGGATCAGGTGCTAGTCAGGGCTTCTATCGTCCTTTCCCTCTACCTGCTTTATGCTCTATATTACGCCATGCTCTCCACTCTTAAGCTGTGTCCACACACATGGTCGACGCCGTCGATCGACGAGGTGAATCTATGTTGTCGAGGCAGTGTACGGTTTCAGTCGACATAAATCGACGGCGTCGACTACGTGTGAACACAGCTTTAGGTAGTCTCACCCAGTGGTTATGTTACCTTCCAATCTTCCTAGAATCCATCCCATACATTACGTATTTTGTAAGTAGGTACCTAGACTACCTAGAGGTACGTGTAAGTCTGCAAAGTTATTATAATTTCACAAATTTCTCTCTTGGTACAAAACACAAGCCCCTTTCT
>NW_007402005.1:0-784 GCF_000475195.1 Diaphorina citri | reverse complement strand
CTCTAATTTCATTCCTATCACGAAACTTACCAAGGATGAAAACTTGCTAGACTGCAAATCTTGGAAATACTGCATGACAGCGCTGGAGGCTCAAGTAGGTATAGAAATCTTGTGTGTTTTTATTCAGTTTAGAGACCGAGCGAATCGAGGTCCAAGTTAACAATTGACGCGAGAATTTTGCCTAGTTTGTCTGTTAAGTGTTAACAGATAGATAACTGATAATAGCTAGTTAGGTAGGTGGTTACCTGATTACAATCTTGTGTGTTTTTATTCAGTTTAGAGACCGAGCGAATCGAGGTCCAAGTTAACAATTGACGCGAGAATTTTGCCTAGTTTGTCTGGTAAGTGTTACCAGATAGATAACTGATAATAGCTAGTTAGGTAGGTGGTTACCTGATTACTGTAGAAAACTCGAATTTTGTTTTCGGCACAACTATGTATTTGATGGATTTTGTTCATTGTGGTACTTATTTGGAAATTGGATTGCACTAGCATTAGAGCTATTAGATAGCATGAGTGTCCAAACCCAAGGCGGAAAAAATCAGAATTACAACTCTGCAGAGGGATTTTCTTCCTTGGGGGGTTTACAATGATTTATTACTTTGTAGCTTTTTCCAGCATTTAAAAATATATTTTATTAATAATTTTTCTTTTTCCCTTTCTTAAGTCACAGAGAAATTATTATTTAATTTTCCGAGTTTTTCTTTTTCTTGGAAATTTTATATTGGTACTTTGCACACCAACACGTTTTCTTTTCCTTTGAATTTGAAAATAAAAGAGCCCA
>NW_007402004.1:0-784 GCF_000475195.1 Diaphorina citri | reverse complement strand
ACTTTGAACTCGAGCGGTATAGTGTGTTGCACAAATCATGGTGTGCTGGACAAATTTTTGGTTTGTCTAGTGGTAGAGTTCGTCTAGTGGTAGAGATTCGTAGAAGCTTAACCTGTTCTTTAGGGCTGTTTTCCCCTACACCTGAGCCTCGGAGTGGACTTTTTGAGTACGAAAGAAATCGTCTAGTACTTATTAACGCTCTTGCTTGCCATTCCTGATCAAGACATGGAATATTGTGCCCTATTGCCCTAACTTCCTGAGACTCCTGAGCTGTTTTAGCCTTTCTCCTGTCAGCGCCCTTATTATTTTACTTACCAAAACGGTCATTATATGACATCTTCTGGTTCTAGAATTCTCTACATTATATTCTTTTGTCTCCACACTTATGAAATATCCACTTGTAACCTTCATGTCTCAATTACTATCATATATCGGGTCATTGTGCAATCTTCTCGTTTTCTCACATAGTAAACTCCGATGAGCTTTAAGTCCATTCATCATAATGTTGAATTCATCATAGTCTCTACATTGTTGAAGTCTTTCAACCATGATAGTTTTATCAATTGAATATTCCCCTACTGTTTCCCATGCCTTTCATGATTTTTCCATACGACTTGCATGAAACGGTGTTTCTTCATGTATAATGTTTACAAAGACGGTATTTCTCGATGCAACTTGCATTAAATGGTTGCAAAATCGAGACTTGATTTCTCGTGAATCAACTTGTCCATAATCAAGCTGATGTGTCCAAAATGAAATAATTTGACGGATTATAACGTATTGT
>NW_007402003.1:0-784 GCF_000475195.1 Diaphorina citri | reverse complement strand
TACAAGGTCCATTGTCATTTCAGGTTTCAAAATGATCGAAGGTCACCAGGTCCTTGGGCAGAAGTTCATCTATTTCATCGGGAACATTGTCAACATAGTTCTTGCTCTCTACAAGTGTCAGTCAATGGGCCTCTTACCTTCTCACTCGTCTGATTGGCTGTCATTTGTTCTGCCACAGACAAGGATAGAGTATTCAAGTGGAGGTGCTACCTTCACACCGGACGGGGATTGTGTGCTCTCCCCTCTTCCGGCTCAGTCACAGTCAAACCCTTCAACTTCATCCTCATCAACCCCCGCCACCAGGTCTTCCATTACTTCACCATTGGTTCAACCATCTCCACCTCATTCCAGCTATGAACCAAGTCAGAATCTTAGTTCTGAGGAAGCCGCAACCTCTTGGTCAATGTCTTGTGATAGTTCGGATGATGAAATTGTTGATGGAGCTGATGATCGGGATAGTGATGTTGAAAGTGATCGAGAGACCTCTATAAAAAACACTTGTAAATTAGAAACCAATAAACACAAAAGTAAAGACCTTGGTGATTTAGCAAGTGACAAAGTCAAGGAAACTAGGGAATTACAAAGTGATAAAGGCAAGTCGTCACCAAAAAGAGGTGAACTTGACAGTGATATGGTTGAAATTAGTGAGCGGAGCAAGAAACCATCCAGTGATAATGTACAAAGTACATTTGATCTTGTCGGGCCAAATGACATGTGTGAAAGTAACAAAATCGATTGTGATAATAGTGATGAAGGGAAGAGCAGTGATATCCAGGAGATAACT
>NW_007402002.1:0-784 GCF_000475195.1 Diaphorina citri | reverse complement strand
TTAGAAATACAATTCGAATTCTGGTCCTCCGTCCGTCGATTTGATTATTGGATTTTGTTATTGAAAGCTGGTAATTTTTTGAGAAAGATCTAGGTGGAAAGTCATGGGCAGTAGATAGGTACCAAACTTCTCCAAATTACCTTTTTCATAAGTATACATCAAAGTCCCCCGATTTGATTTTTGGGTTGAAAATGAGTCCGTGTACTCTATAAGAGTGCATAATTGCATACATCACGTGTAAAATCCTTACCAGTACACATAAGATTAAAAGTAACTACAATGTCAACATTCTTGTGTTCCCAATACCCACAGTACAAGATGTTCACTAATTACAAATAGTATAATAATAACATGTGCTTCATGTCATGCATGCCTGTATGTCACATTTGACATGCTATACCCCAACCCCGCGTCTATTGACACCCTACCCTCCCTATTCCTGTACCTACCCTACTGTAATCTGTAATGTACCCTGTACTTACCCTAATGTAGGAACCTCTCGATTTTTCATTCAGATGTCTACATTTCTTTTCATGTCTGTCTACATACTCTACATCTTGCCATACAGGACAGCTGCAGTGAAAAATTAACTCAAATCATACATCTGGATCCCTGTTGTTATTTTTAGTGCGATTTTATTGTTTGTTTCCCTAAAAATGCCATTAATTTCGAAGAACGGAATTGATTATTTTGATTATTTCGTGAGAATCAGAACGGAACCCTCTTTTCGTGTTTGCCACTTTCAATTAAATGAAACAAAGTAAGATCTAAATTCAATCTCGGC
>NW_007402001.1:0-784 GCF_000475195.1 Diaphorina citri | reverse complement strand
TATCAAACCTGATACAGTTTCCTTTATCAAACCTGTTACAGTTTCCTCTATCAAACCTGATACAGTTTCCTTTATCAAACCTGATACAGTTTCCTCTATCAAACCTGAGAAACTTATCCGTTTAGGATATTGTTCGCCCCTGGCGAGAATCGAACCCGCTCACACTACCCTCAAAGATCAAAACTATCATTTAGACCCAGTTCAGAAGAAAACCTATTAGATAGGAAGGAGTTCTAGGTTGCGGGGTTGATTCCATACAAATATTTAAGGTTTATTCTTGAAACTTATCCGTTTAGGATATTGTTCGCCCCTGGCGAGAATCGAACCCGCTCACACTACCCTCAAAGATCAAAACTATCATTTAGACTCAGTTCAGAAGAAAACCTATTAGATAGGAAGGAGTTCTAGGTTGCGGGGTTGATTCCATACAAATATGTAAGGTTTATTCTTGGAACGGCTGACTTTCTCCTACCCATCTTCTTCCTTCGATTTCAGGACAAAAAGACCTCTTTTGTTACAGTTTCCTCTATCAAACCTGATACAGTTTCCTTTATCAAACCTGTTACAGTTTCCTTTATCAAACCTGTTACAGTTTCCTCTATCAAACCTGATACAGTTTCCTTTATCAAACCTGATACAGTTTCCTCTATCAAACCTGATACAGTTTCCTTTATCAAACCTGATACAGCTTCCTCTATCAAACCTAATAGAGGAAACTGTAGTACTATTAAATTAGTTTTAGATGGACGTACATAATTGAAATTGTCATAAATTGTAAAATAAA
>NW_007402000.1:0-784 GCF_000475195.1 Diaphorina citri | reverse complement strand
ATGTAAGCGCAACTGATCTATTAAGAGCGGCTGTTTTTCTCCCATCCTGTCTCCTGAGCCAGCCTAGTTAGCTTAGTTGGTAGTATGGTAGTGTGTCTGTCTTGTAAGCGCTAGGCCGCGGGTTCGATTCCCGCTCGGGGCGGATTTTACCCTGATGGGATAATTTTCGTTCTCGGAACGGCTGGCTTTCTCCTATCCTGTCTTTCTTCTCTCTTCGCTTTCGAGACGATAAGACCTTAGCAGTTACTGTTCCATTTCCCTCTTACTCTAATACCTCTCTCTTTATCTTTTTGTCTCTAGTACTCTATAGGTATTACGTCTCTTTCTCTCTCTTTCCTTTTCCCCTCCCTTTTTCCATTCCAACTATTTCTCTACCTACATCTTTGTTTTTTTCTTTTTTCTTTCTCCCTCTTTCTCTCCTCTTACTTTCTATTTCTACTATTATTCTCTCTGTGTCTCTCTCTCTCTCCTTCCTCTTTGTCTCTTTCTCTCTCCCTCTCCCTTTATCTCTCTCCTTCCTCTCTGTCTCTCTTTCTCTCTCCCTCTCCCTCTCTCTCGTTCCTCTTTCTCCCTCTCTCTCTCTCCTTCCTCTCTGTCTCTTTCTCTCTCCCGCTCTGTCATATTCAATATTTCGTTATCTTTTCATCTCTCTTTTGTCCCCTTCTATTTTTTTTCCATGTCAATTTCTTCCTCCATTCGCTCTCAATTGACAAGTTTGAAATTTTCTATGTCATACTTTGATTCTTCATTCTATGCACCATCATCCACCTTCCCTCTATTCCAG
>NW_007401999.1:0-784 GCF_000475195.1 Diaphorina citri | reverse complement strand
TTACTACCTACCTAAGCAATATCTCGTGTGGTTAATGCTTCTTCAGCTAGGTGACCCATTTCCTTTGGGAAGCAAACCAAAAATTCAAACTACTTTTGTAGTTTTATGAAGCATATGCCTACATTGCCTACATATCTGGAAATCTGATACATTAGATATCTACTTATGTATACCGGGTTGGTAATGGTGGTTAATCTTGTATCCTGTTGAAAACCAATTTCACACTTTTTAGCTTGTTCAAGATAAAATCGAGTACATATGTATCTACATTTCTACCCAAGTGTCTATTTTACGTTCTGGTTCGCAAACTACTAATATAGGTAGGTATGTGTAAAATATAGCAGGTAATACCTGATGTCGTCAGCAAACACAGTTATAGAATAATCATGAAACCAGCAGGAAATTTAAAATCTGCATAATGTGTGAATCATGTGATGAGTTTTGTGGTTTGAAGATATTTTTCTTATGACTTGAATGTCACCTTCAGATGGAATGTAGTACCCACTTCTACCTCGGTAACAATTTATGTAATTTTCAGCCTGACAAGTTACAGTCGCAAGCAAGACTCCGTAGCTAACTACCTTTTAATGTAGATTTTCCATCACCTTGGACAATTTTAATGTCTGTGTTTATGTTTTCACTGTGACATGTAAATTCACCGCACTCAACTTCGTATGGTTTTGTGGCTCTCTTTAATTCTTCTACGCTGAAATTTCGTTTCATAAATTGTTGGCAAATCGTTCAAAATACTGTAAAAGTAAGGCGAACAGTTTATTTTATTAGC
>NW_007401998.1:0-784 GCF_000475195.1 Diaphorina citri | reverse complement strand
AAATTTTTCTATTTTCTATTAAAAATCAAACCGTATGTCTTTTTATTTCCGTATATGGCAAATTTTTTAACAGATATTTTTCAAAAGGTAGTTTACTACCACTCTACAACTGCTAAAGGCTTTAGTGACGGGAGGTTTCACCCTCCATTTGGCGACAAGCTACCCGCTTACTCATATTAACCTTGTTTTACAAATGAGGACACTGATTTCCCGAATGCAAACTGAACTTTATTATATCAAATCATCTGGCCAACACAAACCTCACCTCACCTGAGAGGGGACGAAAATTGCCCAGATGGTCACCAATTCGGATACCAACCACGCGCAACGTTACTCAACTTTGGTGATTTATTGGGAACAACTGTATTTAACGAGCTATCGCCGCTGGCAACCCTTTGATTCTACAATACAGATATACTGCAGACTTTTTCTCCTCTAAGCATTCTTCAGTCCAGGCACTCGGTACAAAAACTCGCCCTTGCAGTTATAAAAACAGTCATCCACCTTATACAACGCCCCCTCTCTATATTTATCCTTAGGTATCTCTATCATATCCTCTATATGTATAGCTAGGGCTACCTTCACATCTCGCTCCGATATGTCTACGCCATGACTAACAATACCCGTGTAGTTCACATGACCGGAATACAGCGGGTTATCTATCTGTCGCTGAGTATTGTAACTAGTAAGCAACACTTCTTCCTCTCTATCCAGAGATTGGTTTGAAGATTTCTTCTCCAGAATTTTTCTTAGTTTGTCCAGCGTGTAGTGTTTGGCTTGCGGT
>NW_007401997.1:0-784 GCF_000475195.1 Diaphorina citri | reverse complement strand
TGTGGATATCAAAGCATTACTAAATGCCTCTTTTGCAATCAATTTCCATATTTCAATTATCTTTTTACACTGGCAAGGTCGCCACTGATCGCTACTCGGTTAAAATAGCTACCCAATTGTCCTTACAAGGCTAAGTCCACCCCGAAGTCCAAGCACAGACCCGAAATAACTTCGACCCTGCCAGGAATCGAAACCGGGACCTCTGGAGTGCAAGCTTTGTGTGATTCGGGCACGGTGAAAGGAGCTGATCACTTGTCTAAACAAATACTTTAAAATATACTCTCTCGTTCGCTTCCAGAATTCAAAGAGCAAACCACAGAGATAGAGCAGCTCAGATCAGAAGTAGAAAAGCTCTCAGAGGAGCGTAGACTATTGACAGTGCGCAGTGCAGAGCTGGAGTATGAACTAGAACAGAGAGATTATCTGATAGCAGTCAAGACAGATGGGGCTGAGGAGTTACAGGAGAAACTGGACTATATGGAAAACGTAAGTAATGGGAAAATATTTCACGGAATTCGAAAAGTGTCAAATGAAATTAGGACTGAACATTGACTTTTTTAAAAAGGAACTCAGAATGTGGTCCTGGTCATAAAAGAATGTCTGCCTCGATGGTATAATTAAGTATAAAGCTTAGGACGCTCACCTGGAAAGCCAGCCTAGTTAGCTTGGAGGGTAGCGCGTCTGCATTGTAAGCGCTAGGTCGCGAGTTCAATTCTCGCCCGGGGCGGATTTTATCCTGAAGGGATAAGGTTCGTTCTCGGAACGGCTGGCTTCCTCCTATCCT
>NW_007401996.1:0-784 GCF_000475195.1 Diaphorina citri | reverse complement strand
TTTTCTTCTACGACTTCTAGATCCCGAGATAAATCGATTTTAAAAATACCGGTAAATTGTGAACTTTGACGTCACGGCATACGCTCCCGTAGGCGACGACGTCACATCAAATGTCCCGAGCAAAGCTCCCTCGCAAGCAACACATTAATGTGTTTGTGCGCATTTCTTTCTGCTCCTCCGAAAGCGTGCTTGCATACTGGCGCTACCTAGTGGACGAAAAAAAACAACTGCGTAAAGTCTGACGTCACACATATTTGATCTCTTTCATTAGAACGGAAAATAAAAAATAAATTTTCGACCTTTTACAGTTATTTCTTCGGAGTTTTGACCTCAGATTTGGATTTTTCCCAACTTTTTACGTAGGAATCAACCATTTATTTATAATTTTTACCCATTTGCAACTGCTCCATTAACACACATCTTCACAATAAGGTAATTTAATTTTCTCCCTCTCTCTCTCTCTCTCTCTCGCTCTGACTCTCTTTTCCTTTTTTACCTTTCTTTTCTTAGTTTCTTCTTCTTCTTCTTCTTCTTCTTCTTCTTCTTCTTCTTCTTCTTCTTCTTCTGAGTTTTCTTTCTGTCCTATCAAGTTTTTGATAGTCTTTTACCTGCGGCGCGGAGCTGGACCTACCAATCCGGCCCTGACGAGTAGTGCTGGTTCAGGTATGGTAAGCATGTCCATATGTCCATCATGAAATTCACATGAGTAACGTACTATGGACGTCCCATCCCATCCCTGACCTACAGGATTAAATATTTTCGAGAGAAAAAAAAAAATAATAAT
>NW_007401995.1:0-784 GCF_000475195.1 Diaphorina citri | reverse complement strand
AACGTTATTTTTTTGCGACCTTTTAGCGACATTTTAGGGGATTTAGGGACCGTTTTGGATGTTTTTGAGTGCGCCAATCCACTTTTTGGGTACTTTTACATCGGAATAGGACTCAATCTCGAAAAAAATTGTCATTTGGTTGAGCCCCATTATCAAGAAAATAAACGAGGTGTGAGTAAAACTACGTCACGTAGGCGAAATAAGAAGACCCCGAATTTCATTGTTTTGTTTCTACTACACTTTGTCATGTTTCTACCCTCTTTTCCGTGACCGAGTGCATGCAACATGTGTCACAATCCCACCAATAGGAGGTCTAGAATAACTCCGAGTCATTGTGGGGGATCGTAATTTCAAATGGGCTCATTCCGACGATAAAACTATACCCACCATTCCTCGGTAGAGGAATAGAAGGCTTTCTTGTGTCAAATGGCTGTCCGTTAGTTTTCATGGAGGTTCCCAAGGGTAAGATAAGACTTGCTTTACAGGGTGTCTCGAAATGTTGCGTACCATAATTGAAGGGATGATTCCTTTGGGTTGCAATCCAACCTGTTGGTTAGATTGAGAGTTTTCCTCTGGAAACAGAAGTCCGTAGGTATGCCTTCAATTTGTTTTAGGTGTCCTAAGACCTTCTAAGTTGCATTTGAAAATTAATCATAACTATTTTTCTGATCGACAATTTTGAAATCCAATGAGAAAAGCTGAATATTTAAGCATTAAACAAGATTTTTTTTTTAAGGCACAACTGAGCAGCTGAGCACCCCTACAGCTTTGAGAACATTTACAT
>NW_007401994.1:424-883 GCF_000475195.1 Diaphorina citri | reverse complement strand
CTATCTATATTATATGAAATAAAGAGATGTAAATGTTAAAAAAGAAAGAAAGAAAGAAAGAAAAGGTAGATCGTTGGACTAGACGAGGGTTCGAGCCTCTTCTAGGAGCCTTTATCTTTAGGAAGGCTCCACTGGCCATCGATCTTGGAAGAACTATTCCCGAATGGTTATACCTTTCACACCCAGGACACGAACCCAGCACTTCCTGAACACAGAGACACTTACCACTGACCTTTGTTTCAGGTGCAAGGAGAACATCGTAGGTAGAACTTGCGATCATTGTGTTGAAGGCCATTGGTCATTCCCCTACTGTGTGCCATGTGAGTGTGACTTGCGAGGTACAACCATTGACATCTGTAATCAAGTAAGTGTTTGTAGTCAGGTCTACGATAGAATATGAAATGTGGCATAACGGCCATGGTAATTAGCTCTCGGGTCATACACCGTTACATAACATAA
>NW_007401994.1:0-399 GCF_000475195.1 Diaphorina citri | reverse complement strand
TATTGTCTTTTATCTGTGATGGATTTGTCAGTAACGAAATCAGTGATGTGAGTGATGACAGACAGGACTGAAGGGTTGGGAACACAAACAATCCCATTCATACACAAGACGAGTGTTAATGCCAAACGTACTTTACATAAGCAATTTTTACTTCCTTTATCCTATAGGAAGGAAAGTAATGTAATCGGGTCAAATTTTCGATGGTCAGATTTTAGTGCCAAAACACGTCTTGAGGTCCCTAGAGCTTAAATCCAAAGTTTCAGCCATTGGTCCGTGTGTGTGTCTGTGTGTCTGTCTGTGTGTCTGTGTGTCTGTCCGTCTGTCTGTCTGTCTGTCTGTAAACAAAATATCTCGAGAACGGTAAGAGCTAAAGACTTGAAATTTGGTATGTAGCTTTCA
>NW_007401993.1:0-784 GCF_000475195.1 Diaphorina citri | reverse complement strand
GATTTTGAAGCGTGAACAATCTGCTTATGATTAGGCGCTTATAAACTCAATCTAAGCTGATTGCCAAAATTGCCTTCTAAAAGTTATCAGGATTAACGAATTAAAACAAGAGATGAACAAAACACCCTACTTTTTTTGTGCTGCCGCATGAAACAATTTTATGCCACTTTGAAAAAGGTGAGAATTTTTCTGTACTTTATTTTTCTGGGAGCTTAAAATTTTCCGGGAGCTTGTGAATTCAAATTTGAGTACAATTTTAATGAGCTCCTAATTCCCTTTTATGTTAATCTTGTCGGGAAAGGGATGAAATGAAGGTGTTCTCTTGCTTCTCTTTGTTTTTAAAACGGCGTTAGCGTTTGACCACCACAACTTTGGATTTTGAGATTCTTGTTTTTTTTTTTTCCACTACCTCACTTGAGCGCGATTCGGATCTAGATGTTGGTGGTTCGAGTCCAAGTCATAAATTTTATCAGAGTGTATTGCTAGTATGTAATTGGGAAATGATGTTTGTGACAGCTTTTGTGTTCACATCAGTTATATCAAACACAATATCTGTAGGTGGGTACTAACATAGGTTTATGTAGAAACCAGTCTTAGTCGTAGCGTTAGGTAGCATTCAAAATTCATCTTTATACATACGTTTACGTACATATTTCTTTTCTTATTGTAGAATCTACATATTACATATTAAACAGAGTATTACTTGTTACATGTTGAATTCTCTTATCTCCAGCACAGAATCTTTGAGAGAGAAAGATCTTGTAAAATTTACATTTCTCAATGT
>NW_007401992.1:0-784 GCF_000475195.1 Diaphorina citri | reverse complement strand
TTTTTTTTTAAGAGGTTTGACAGTTCTTGAAATTGCAGTCATTGCCTATTTTTCTCTGTTTTAAATAATTGACAAAACTTGGGTGAAAATTGTATACATTTAGGTTGTGTAAATAAAGACATTAAAAAATAATAATAATAACTGACAAAAACCATAAGTACTAACTATCCCTTCTGATTTCCTAAGGTAGTAATAATGATGGTTCATTGTTTACTAGGGCACTAGCTAGTTAAAATCGCGCATCGTACAGACTTGTAAAATACAGACTTGTAGTCTAAATGGGTACGTAAAAAAAAGCTGTGAAAATGTAATGTAATTGAGTGTAAAACTAAACCGAACTTAAAAAGTCATTGTGAATGCGGTCATTTTCCAACCGAATTTTAAATTTTTAATGGAAAATGACCGCAAAGAATTCCTTGAGAATGTATATAAATTTATTTGATTTGTTTTAGTCCACTAGTTTTTTGTCTCTCCTGAAAAACTACATTTTTGGACTAATCCCCTTTTTACAATCAGCGATTCAGATACCTCGTGAGTTAGTAACTACGTGAAGATAGGAGGGGGACGATAGTTTTGTTGCAATGGAGGAGATATATCTTCTGGTGAGGTTTATCAGGTAACGAAATTGAAGAATGAAGTAGACTAACATTTTATTGAGTGTTGTATAGAAAATTCAGTAAACCTGCAAGATAACTTTAACTCCAAATTAAGGCGGGTTCTCACGTTCAACTTTTTAGTCGTTCAACTGTTGTTGTTCAACTTTAAAGTTGAAAGTTGAATATGT
>NW_007401991.1:0-784 GCF_000475195.1 Diaphorina citri | reverse complement strand
ATATCAAACTGTCAGATCTAAGAGGTTTATCAAAGAGATCCAAGAAGTACCTAGGTATATTGAGGTATTCACAATCAACAATAAAAACTCTCCCGATTTCTTTTCAAAGTAATTGACTTGTCAAGGAATTGTCTACACTTCTTTGAAAAGTAATTCGGTTCATCCTTGGATGTTTTCACCCTTCAATCTTCAATTTGTAACTTTTGTATGAAACATCGGACTCGAGCCTGGGGATTGAAAGAACATGATGGGTAAGGTTTCTAAAGAGTGTGATGAAATGTTTTCATTCTTCATGATTGGCTCTTTTGAATCAGCAACACCAAAATACCTACATAGTTACCTACTAAAATAAGTAGCTAGGTACATGGCTAATTGGCTAATGTGTAAGAGTATGATTCATTAAATTCATTTCAAATCAAATAAGCAAGTAGCTACTCAAGCTTGGGTACGTGACTTTCCTGTTGTTTAATGAGTTCCATTCAATTTAGAGCTAGAGAAAAATAGAAAATTACCCAATTGCAATTTCAATTCGACAATTTTTCCTTTAGTTTGTCCGTCCGTTCGTTTGTTTTACCACAAACGGTTTGTCGGATTTCGATGAAGTTTGGCAAACACGTTCAACACATTATTATCGTAGAGGGAGTTTGCTCATAACATTTTATTAGACCCTCTCGGGTCTTGGGCTTGCCTAGTCTCCTAACTCGTAGGGATACTTCTTCTGAGTAAATTCTACACTTCTACCTACAATACAAATCTATAAAATCATAATATAAGTATCTCACCT
>NW_007401990.1:0-784 GCF_000475195.1 Diaphorina citri | reverse complement strand
CCTACAGTTCACTGAACCATTAGTACTTAGATTCGTACAAGCTTTCGGGGGCTCTTTGTCCCTACCCGAAAGCCTCAGGGGGGGGGTTTTTGAGTATGATTAGTACTTAGAAGTTCGAAAGCCAATTAAAATGAAAGTCACCTTACCGTTTCGATGGTGTTCGAACCAACTCCTCAATTAGGTTGTAGGTACTGTCCTCAATGAGTGCTGTCCTCAGACGGTTACCTGTCACCCATCAGGGACACCATTGCCATTGATCTCTCAGAGGAAATGGTGGTAGTTGTGCATAAGGCGCGTCCATGGGACATTACAACAATCCGTTTATAAGAGGGAAGATACTTGCTTAAGGAGTGTTCCTAGTGAGGTTTTAAAAGGCGCGAAGTGAAAAAAGTGACATATATTAATTGGGGTAGTTGTGCATAAGGCGCGTCCATGGGACATTACAACAATCCGTTTATAAGAGGGAAGATACTTGCTTAAGGAGTGTTCCTAGTGAAGTTTTAAAAGCCGCGAAGTGAAAAAAGTGACATATATTAATTGGTTAGCACTTAAGAAACGAACTTTGAAATTTTATTAGGCGCGTCCGTGAGACATTACAAAAATCTGTCTATAAGAGGAAAGATACTTGCTTTAGGAGTGTTCCTTGACAAGTTTTTAAAATAGCAAAGTTAAAAAAAGTCACATATTTTATTGATTAGCACTTAAGAAACGAACTTTGAAATCTTATTTCCACGATCCACGATACTTCGAACAACGAACAACTCTGACGAGCACAGCGGCCATC
>NW_007401989.1:0-784 GCF_000475195.1 Diaphorina citri | reverse complement strand
CTCTCTCTCTCTCTCTCTCTCTCTCTCTCTCTCTCTCTCTCTCTCTCTCTCTCACCTTGACACCAACCGAAAATTCCTTGGTAGGTAATTGCTTGTCAAAAATTCTTGTGGAAAATCAATCAAACTTAGGAGAAAAATGTTACCATCGAAATAACAGAGGGAGGGGAGGGATGGAAGAGAGAGAGAGAGTAGAGGAAGGCGTTGGAGGGGAGGAAAATTGGATGAGGAGAGGGGGAAGGGGTTGGAGGGAAGGAAAGTATTGAGGGGAACGGAGGGGGTTTTCTACTATCAGAGGGGTAGGACGAAAAGGAAAGGTGGGAAAATATTGCCATCAAAATGAAAGAGGGAGGGTAGGAGGGAGGCTTGAGGGGAGGGGAGAGAATTGGTTGGAGGGGAAGGGTTGAGGGAAAGGAGGGGAGTGTATTACTATTCAAGGACCAGGAGGAATTTTCTAATAGGTATGAAGGGAGGAAGGGGAAGGTGATACTATTGAGGTAGAAAGAGGAGAGAGGGATGAGGGGTAAAAGTGTTGCTAATAGAGAAATAGAGGAGAAGAGGCGACAGGATAAATGAGAGGGGAAGGGAAGTAGGAAAGAAAGGGAAGAGAGGAGGGGGTAGGAAAATAGCACAAGGAAAGAGGGGAGGTAAGAAGGTAGAAAGAGAAGGAGGAAGGGAATATGAGATGTAAAGGTGGGGAAAATATTTGTACTATTACAGTCGAAGGCCGCGTCAAAATTTTCTTTTTAGGAGAAAATTATTATTTCTTAGAAGAGAGAAAATAGGA
>NW_007401988.1:0-784 GCF_000475195.1 Diaphorina citri | reverse complement strand
AGAATTAGATATAGCTATTAATGCATGAAATTTGAGGGAAAATCTTGGTCCTATAATGAAGCTCTCTTTGGACCTATACCTAATGAAATGTAAAGGGTGGTTTATCTCAAGATTGAAGGAGGAAACAAGACATGTTCCCCTTCTTTTCAAGTATCCAAATTAGACTAGGAAGAAGATAAATCAGAGAAAATGAGAGAAAAGTTGAAAAGATATTATGTTCCCCTTCTTTTCAAGTATCCAAATTAGACTAGGAAGAAGATAAATCAGAGAAAATGAGAGAAAAGTTGAAAAGATATTCTTAGTAATCTTTGTTGACTTTTGATTTGATACCAACTGTCACAACTGTGGGAATGGGAACTGGGACAAAACCTAACCTCAAAATTTCACACCCCAGTAAAAAGGTGAACCCAATACCAGTTTGGTTTTATTTCTTGGACTTATTTTTCAGAGGGACACACTAGGGTATTTTTTAAGGACAAAATCATCGTGTTAAACGTGATTTTCATGCTTAATCCTTCCGTGTTTCATAAAAAGCATGAGCTGCATGAGAAATCCTCAGTGGCCAATGCCCATGAGAAACTTCTGTTTCGCAAGGTTTTAAGGTTATGAGTGGCTGAGATTTCGATTTTGCTTGATAGAAGAGGAATCAGGGAGTGAAAAAACCAATGCAATTAGCTGGAAAATGTGATTTTCCAAGGGAAATTGAAGGAAATTCTTACCTTTAATAGCACATGTACCGACTAAACGGGACGCAACAGAAAATTTAATGGACGACACGACAAAT
>NW_007401987.1:0-784 GCF_000475195.1 Diaphorina citri | reverse complement strand
CTACCTCCCAATCACCAAATACAAACAAAAGACCAACATTTTATTCAGAAAATGTGTACGAGACCGGAAGCCAAATTTTGAAAAATTGAAATAAACAAATTGAAATAAACAAATAGAGAGGTACCTACCTCAAATAAAATTTTTATAAAACTATTTGATCAAATAAAATTGTATAAAAGTGAGAATTTTAGAATGGTACTCTTTGATGTGAAAGCCGATCTATATATTGACCGAACCTAGCTAGGATTTAGATCACACATTTGAGCTCAAGCTTGGTAGGTCTGAACGCTCTGAACAGCTTTATTGCTAAAATTTGGGCTCCTAATTTTTGGGACTGGATTTCTACCATTTGACTATTTTTCCCTTTAGATGGGTAGGTGCCTTTGGTACATATGAAAAGAGGAAATCAGCCTATACTATTATGGCAGGCAATGTAAACCAAAAGTTCACCTTAGTGTGGTCTGTGGTCACCTCAATATCGTGCTCAATTGCTCATAATTACTGGAGTTTTTTTATATATATATTCAAAAAGACTAGCAAAGAGGAAAAAAAAGCTAGGCCAAATATACCTACCTATTTTCTTTTGATATACAGGGTTTCCCAAACTTTTTTTTACTTTCTATTACTACAGTTATAGCGAAACTATACTAGTTCATTAGGTGCTTTAACACTGAGTATTATTTAAGAGGGGTAAAAAAAAAAGAATAGAATATGTCTCGTTTGCTCTTTTCTAATGCTAGCATAAAAAATAGATAGAAAATTAATTTATTGAAAAACAAACCGA
>NW_007401986.1:0-784 GCF_000475195.1 Diaphorina citri | reverse complement strand
CAATCGGCCCCCCCTTTCCAGCGATATCTTACAAACAAAAAAATACCTACCTAGTTATTTTAGCTCAATAGGGTACCTATAATACCTACTTAGGTATTCTCAAAGTAGTTTACTTTGTGGAAAAACTGATTCCTAGGTCGCGAGTTCAATTCCCTCCCAGGGCAGATTTTGCCCCAAACAAATCAGGTTCGTTCTCGGAAAGGCTGGCTTTTTCTTATCCTGTCCTAGCTCCTTCTCTCTTCGGGACAATAAGACCTGAGCGATTACAGTAAAAGAACAGCCCGGGGTCAAAATGGGAACGGCTAAACCCCCCTATGTCCGGCCCTACCTCGCCCCTAACCCCTGCGGTAGGTAATTTGTCCGAGTTGATACCCGTCACCCGTTCGCGTTGCTTAGCATGGGGTGACACCAGTGCTGAGTCATTTCAACTTGGAATATATTACCCATATTGGGTGTGGGGGTTAATTCTAACAGAGCTGTTGGGGTTAATCATTAACCACAGAAAAAGCTAAGGAAGTTAAGTCGCAATGATTTTCAATGAAGAAGAGGTTGACGCCCTGAACTTCGTTTATGTTAAGGAGGTTGATGGTTCGAGTCCAAGTTAAGTCATAAAATTTATCCCACAGGTGTAGCTTTTACCCAAGAAGGAAACGACATTTGTGACAAGCATTTAAACATGCTTAACACAGTTTAAAAGGTTCTTCTTTTGTAGCAAGTTTGACCTTTGGTGTTGACTTGCTCGTACATTTACGGGTAGATAACATCTATAGGGTAGATTTGGTCT
>NW_007401985.1:0-784 GCF_000475195.1 Diaphorina citri | reverse complement strand
GTTCGTCAGTCGATCAACATAAATTGATTCTTTGATTTTTTTTTTTTTTTAATTAATATTTATTATAGTGATTGGAATAATTGATTATTCATTAATTTAGGGATTATCAGTTTTTTTTTAAGAACTGAATAAGATGTCACCAAATTTTTTTCCTAGTAGATAGGTAACAAAAGTGAATTGATATAGTGATTGGAATAATTGATTATTCATTAATTTAGGGATTATCAGTTTTTTTTTTAAGAACTGAATAAGATGTCGCCAAAAAATTTTCCCAGTAGGTAACAAGTGTAAATTGATTTTTTCTTTTCTCGAGAACGAACCTTGCGAACCAAGAACGAACCTTATCCCTTCAGGATAAAATCCGCCCCGGACAGGAATCGAACCCGCGGCCTAGCGCTTACAAAGCAGACGCGCTACTAACCAAGCTGACTAGGCTGGCTCCGAAGTTTTAAATCGACGAAAAAAAATTGGACGCTTCCGAGAATCGAACCCTCGGGGGAAGAAACTTACTCGGTATGTTGATGGCCACTTTCTCGCCCCTCCTAAGGCGAATATTTCGGGTGAGGGTGGCAAAGCGAGGATGACCGGGGAAGATCATCTCTTCGGGTAGAAACAGGGACTGCGAGGCCCCGGCTGTGGGCGTGGGGACTGCTGGCGGGAACGTGAACCCGGGACAACCCAGTCTGAAATGAGAAATCAATAATATATGTCTGAAATGAGAAATCAATAATCAGGATATATATTTTATTTATTTATTTTTATTTTTAAAAGATGAGTGTTCCAC
>NW_007401984.1:0-785 GCF_000475195.1 Diaphorina citri | reverse complement strand
GCTATTGGGATAAAAGGCTATTGGGATAAAAGGATGAAATTTTAGGTAGGTACATTACTAGTCCAATAGCAAGTTTGAAAAAATAGGTAGGTGTGGTGTTCCCTATTGCCTTGGTTAACAAAACCAAAGAGGTGCCCTGCGCAGATAAGTAGTACTTATCTATCCAATATCTTTCAATCAATGGCCATAACCTACACTGATCCTGAAGGAAGAATAAGTTGTTCTCCTGCATACTGAATAATCATTTTTAGAGATGAACAGCTCTCGATGACTAATATCTTACCCCTGTGCCGTTGTCACACACAATCACTTTCCTCCCGTTGCTGTCCATTTTGATGAGCAGATATTTCTGTCACACACAATCACTTTCCTCCCGTTGCTGTCCATTTTGATGAGCAGGTATTTCTAGACAGTAGCTTGCAGCAGGAAACACATCAACTTCGGGCTTTGTACAAGCTAATTTAATGCATTTGATGACAATGAACCTATTTAATTTTAATTAAAAGAAATTTATGATAGGTGATTGATGATTCCAAGAAGAGGTGAAGACGGTGAAGTGTTAAGTGTTTTGTTTACAAGATAAAAAAAATCTGCTAACTGCAAATGCCGACAAGGAGGTTAGTGGCAGTGGAGATGGAGATCTGTGAAAAAGTTGAAGCCAAAATCCCAAGTTACGATTCGAGCTGAAAAATATAATGAATTTTCTGTTAACAGTGGCGTAGCGTGGTCTAAATTCAAGTGTAAGGCGTGTAGGGTACTAATTTCCATCATCCATGCTCTTCATG
>NW_007401983.1:0-785 GCF_000475195.1 Diaphorina citri | reverse complement strand
TATTGGTCCCTTATTATAATAATATAGATACAGGGTGTGACAATATACACTACTATCACGTCACGTGATCTCATGGGGAGTCGGTACATCTTCCTGAGTTTTACCATATTATTGTAGGTAATATGAGTTATATCGTTCAGGACAGCCACACCACCCTCATGTCACGTGATGTGACGTGACATGAGGATAGCGTCTTTCTACCTTTAGAGGTGAAACGGTAAATGGTCTTGGGAGAGTTCCAAGTTCTTTTTGTTTACAATAAGTAATACATAGTTTCTTTAAAGAGGTTTGACAGAGTAGAGAGAACTGTACCTAACGGCTGTTTGTGAGTGTGTTATTTAAAGTCAATATTTAAGGGTATTTGAGTAAATTTTGAGTGTATGGCCGCCATACACGCCCTACATGGACGCTACGCCACTGGATGAGACTACATTTGGTTTGGATAGACTGGGGCTATTGGATGTTTGGTTATGAAGTTCTAAAGAAATTTAATCAAGTGCCAATAGAACCAAGTGAACTAACCATTTGGTTGGGATAGAATACGTACCTATTTGGTTTAGTACCTATAAAGAAGATCGAAAGAAATTTAATCAAGTGGTAATAGCCTCAAGTGAAATAGATGATTTGGGCCGATTGTGGACCAAATTGAAAAGAACCGATTTTGGTACTTGTGCACAAGTCACGTCCGTGGAATATTGCTACCAATACTACCAAAGGAACTGGCACAAACAAGCAGTGACCAGTGTTATTATAGGGTTAGGTTAAACGCAAGAAGGAGTTTTCAC
>NW_007401982.1:0-785 GCF_000475195.1 Diaphorina citri | reverse complement strand
CGCAAAGGACAACAGTTTGTACTTGCGGATGATGTATTATGTGAGTGGCATCAGTTTGATCACCGATGAAATGACGCGATACCATTGTTTCCTGCAGTTGAAGAACGATATCATCGAAGGTCGCATACAGTGTAACCTGGATGATGCCGTGGTACTTGCTAGCTACTGTATGCAGGCGGAGTTTGGGAACTACAACAGTGAGCGACATACGTTGGAGTATCTGAAGGATTTCGCGCTGTTTCCGAAGGATCTTGTGGAGAACGGTCATAATGGGTTGCTGGAAAGGTTAACAGACGCGGTGATCCAGCAACACTCCGCGCTAGTAGGTCTAAGCCAAGGGACGGCGGAGGAGTATTATATCCTAGCAGCACAACAACTGGATGGCTACGGACAGGAGACGTTCCTCGTGAAAGATGAGCATGGGTTGGAAACCATCCTGGGTGTCACACTCAAAGGAATTATTGTCAGCGGGACCAACAGCTCGAAATTTTACAAGTGGGCGGAAATCGCGAACGTTCTCAATCACAAGAAGAACTTTGGTATTGAGACGAGTAACGCGGATGACCACATTGTGAACTTTGTATTCCCTGACGTGGAGTCTGCGAAGTATGTCTTCCGGATGTGTGTGCATCAGCATACGTTCTATATGACGTATGAGGCGACAGAGGAGGATAACGAGGGGGAGGCGCAGAACCCGCGGAGTAGTAGCGGAGGCAATGGGAGGCTGTTTCAGAACATAGACACGGCACTGTTGAGTAGTCGGGAGGAGTTGGATGAAGTCACTA
>NW_007401981.1:0-785 GCF_000475195.1 Diaphorina citri | reverse complement strand
CCCTTATCAGTCAAAGCAATAACATAACCAAGAATTATCCCCAGTGCGCTAATGATTTGTTGATTTTACATTTTTTTTTTTTCTTTAAATTAGGTAGAGGTATTGAATTTTTTGGTGATTATCAACATATTATTTTCTCAAGTAAAAGTTTTTGTTATAATTTTTACCTTTACATTACCTACAAAGATGTCTGGTGTGTGCTCGAAAAGCAAACGGAAATTATCTGATGAAAACAGGGGCTTTCAAGATACCTCGGAAGAAAGCTTTTTTGTAGTGCCCAACAAACACGGTTCTGTTACATGTCTGATTTGTCGTGAAAGTGTTACATTGATATGTATAGTAGGAATACCTGCTGTACACCTATACACAGATACAGTTTACAGTTCTGTTCTACACCTGTTTTGTGAACTGCGGCCCGCGTGTATCTTGGAAAACTCAGATGTGGCCCGCGACCGAAAAAGGTTGAGTATGGCTGTACTAAACCATAGGCAATCTAAGATGACGCGCCATCGGAATCTGTTCCGTTTCCAAAAGTTTAACAAAAGGAGAATACACATGTATTGGTGATTCAAGTCTTGAACTTTTGCTGCCCTTTTTCCTAATTTTATACCTGCGTTACCCTCCTTCATTTAAGATATTCGGTAAATTCAGTTCAGAATCAACATTGGTTTATTATACGAGGAAAGAGTGCGCACAAGTCCTTTTGTTGCACAATCAACATTCCATCTGAAGGACGGGCAATATGAAACGGATTTCAATAATCGTTGTCTTGATGAATATTAATA
>NW_007401980.1:0-785 GCF_000475195.1 Diaphorina citri | reverse complement strand
AAGGAAAGAAAAAAAAAAAAGAGAGAGAGAGAGAGAGAGAGAGAGAGAGAGAGAGAGAGAGAGAGAGAGAGAGAGGAAGGGATGAGAACACCTGAGCCCCCAGAATTTGAAGTTTTTGGGGAAAATTTTCACCAGGCAGAGAGGAAAAGACGAACTTTCAAGGTTTAAGACTTTGTTCAGGGTAGATTGGTTGAAAAAGTATATGCAGGTAAAATTCTGATTGAAAATAAGAAATGAAAACTTTCTAGGCTTTATTTATAGGTAGCTCCTCTATTGTTCTTATGACATTTGTTCACTAAACCTCCAACCTCTCCAACGTTAGTAAAATAAGAATCAAAGTCTTGAGTCGTGGGTAAAATTCTGATTGAAAATAAGAAATGAAAACTTTCTAGGCTTTATTTATAGGTAGCTCCTCTATTGTTCTTATGACATTTGTTCATTAAACCTCCAACCTCTCCAACGTTAGTAAAATAAGAATTAAAGTCTTGAGTCGTAGGAGTAAAGCTAAAAGGGTATATTCAAATTTTTCGTGGGTGCCAAAAAATCATTACTAAGGGCCTCCCTCCTCTCTGCTCAATTAAAACAAATCTTTTACCACTGGCGGCTAATAACACCACTTGCCGCTACTCACAAGTAGCTTCTCAATTTTCCTCTCAAAGGACTGAGTGCAGTCGGTTCAAATTTAAAAAAAAAAAAAAAACTTGGAATGCTGAAAGGATTTGAGTCCAGGAGCTTCCCCTTGCAAGCCCAGCGTGATTAGCACTGTATGTTACGCCTATTTAACA
>NW_007401979.1:0-785 GCF_000475195.1 Diaphorina citri | reverse complement strand
ATATTGTAAAAGAACACTCAAATAAGCATCATTCAATAGGATAAGGAAAGTCGTGTGATGTTCACACCAGATTTTTCTCTTTCTGCCAAGTTACGACTGTTCGTTTTTTGGCGGTTTTCAGCTATAGCGACATAACGGTTAGAGATATTGTAAAAGAACACTCAAATAAGCATCATTCAATAGGATAAGAAAAGTCGTGTGATGTTCACACCAGATTTTTTTTTCTCTTTCTGCCACTGTGTTGATTTCAGCTTCACTGAAGCAGGTTCGGATTCGACTAGCGCACAAGAACGTTCGGGACACGGTCACCACAATCTTGAGCACATGCAATCTTCCCACCGCCTATGTAGACAGTATAGTGGACAAACCAAAGCCCAAACCACAGCCCCGCTATACCGGACATTACAATATGGGACCTCAACAGCAACGACAACAATATGGGTAATCTTACGGCCATATTTATGAACAATAAATAGATGGCCATATTTATGAACAACAAGCTGGGCCCGTCCCTCCGGGAATTTTTCAGGCCGTAGTTTATTCGATCGTGATTAGAGAAAATCAGTACCTATGTATCTACCTACCTAATTTGTTTAATATTCAGTTTATTATTATTATTATTTTGATTTTTTGATTTTACTTTCATGTAATGATTTAAAATCAAGACTAGAGCCCGTTCTCCCTTTATTCCCTATATAATGTTTAAATCACCCATCCATTTATTGGCCTTGCTCGGCGTAGCTTAACACAGGTGACGCTAAAACCGGTCTTAAATGATCGACTGA
>NW_007401978.1:0-785 GCF_000475195.1 Diaphorina citri | reverse complement strand
TTATTATTATTATTATTATTATTCTTTTTTTAAATTATTATTTCTTTTTTTTTTCAAGTAGGTATTTGGACCCATGTGGGTTGAGCATCAAAAACCATGGGCAAAAAATCATCCTGATACATGTACCTAGTTGTGAGAATAAGTAATTACTAGTAAGATTTAAATCATTTTTAAATGCTCACTTGCTTAAACTAGACAAAAGTGACTGCGGCATTCAGAATAATGACAAACACCTTTTAACCAACTTCAGTGGTCAGCTGTTCATATGGTGGATTTGGGGTCAAAAGTTTGGTGGCCCATGTGTTCAAACTGTAAAATTTAGTAGGTACTATATAATTATGTTATATTCATTATTACACAACATTTCTGATGAACTGAACAGGATTCTTTCCGAGTGTAATCAATGACTAAAAGATTTGTCGGTTTAATTAAAATTCAAGCTCTTCATTAATTTTTCCTCTGTTTGTTCATAGAGTGCTAAACATGTAGAATCCAAAGTTCTAACCCTGTATCAGCATATACCACCACCTACAAGTCCTGACCTACATGCATGGAAGCAGAGAGCTCAACTTTACATTGAAGATTTAGAATGGCTTACATTGAAATTACCACAGTACAAGTGAGTTAGTTTATACTTCAAATGAGAGACTTAGATCTATGAAAGAGAGACTATTCTGACTAACTATTCTTTGTTAAAAGAAAACAGTACCTACCTAAATACTGGGAATGCCTTTTTTAAAAACTTCCTCATAAGGTTAGATCTTCTTCCCACAAGTATTCTAATC
>NW_007401977.1:0-785 GCF_000475195.1 Diaphorina citri | reverse complement strand
AATGTGTGTCAGTCTCAGTACATAGCTGGATTCCACTTCGCCTCCGTTCTGTTGTATTATTTGAATCCAGGTGTCCACTTGATGGGATTCTTCGGGATGTTTGTCGTATTCCACTATGAGGAACACGCAGCCCAGCAGACATTTCTCTGGAGGCACTGTGGAAAAAGAACATTTTTTTTTTTGCTAAATCCCTTTTAGGGGCGATTAGTCGACGGACAATCTTTTGATTAAAGTGAATTCTAATTCGACGATTATTTGTTTTGTTTAGTTTGAGATAATGGTCAAGTACAATATCATACATATTTCTGGACATGGTCTTCACTCCAGTCAAGTGAAGACCATGTCCAGAAATATGTATGATTATTTGTTTGTAAATATGTAAATTTTTTGTTCGTTTTCTGATTGATCTAATTGTGATTTTAAAAAAAGTCGTAGAAAGCTCTCCTTAAAGAGAATTGGGAGATATTTTTCTTCCTTCTTTTTCTTTCATTATTCTATAGATTTTAAGCCTGATTTTAAGATCTTAGGGGGGAACCGTAGAGGTGCTGCAATCTTGGCACCGAACTTTCGATACCAAATCAATATATGTATATTTGGGGGATTTCACTACTTTTTCAGGTTTGATATTGACTACTAACTCACGTTTAATATTAGGATTGTGTCCATAGAACTGCGCCCTTTGCTGATGTGCCAACTGTTGCTGATGCTGCGCGCTGACTGACTGGCCAGCTGCTGACTTGGCCAGTACCTGGGCGACTCTCAATGCTGCACTGTGACCTAGGGCA
>NW_007401976.1:0-785 GCF_000475195.1 Diaphorina citri | reverse complement strand
TTTCCCTTGATTTTTTTTTTTTTTTTTGTAATGGTTTTCACCTTCCATGCGGCTAACCTGCCTCGGTGGTGTAGCGGTCAAGACGCTCGCTGGGTAAACAGGAGGGCGTGGGTTCGATCCCAGCCGAGGCATGGAATTTTATCCTCCTTTATTTGAGAATTTGACCACGTAATACAAGCTCTAAGGGTTAGGTGGTAGAGAACGCCTCCAACGTTACCCTTGTTTAGTGGTTACCTTCCACTCAATAGTTTGCTGTTATTATTGTTATTATTATAGTAATGGGAAAGGAAAATACACCTTAGTATTACCCGTGATTTCGGGAGTGAGGTTGGGAACTACTGAAAATTCCTTTCATAATTTTTGGAAGGAGTTTGGTCTCTTGGCCCTTTTCTAAAGGTTTTTTATTTTACTTTCTATTAATTATTAAGTTTTTTGTTTCATTTCTCTTACTCCCCGTTTTCTCCCCAGAATGAAGAACAAAGAGAAGCAAGCCCGCGAGGACGAACGTCGGGCCCGCGAAGAAGAGAAGAGGAAGAAGGAGGAGGCGGAGAAAGAGAAGAAGGAGAAAGCCAAGGCTGCGTTTGTATCGTTCTTCGTGAAGGGAGGAGGAGAGGGGAAGACGGAGGAGATTGGAGAACTGCCCGATGCGGGGGCTGGGGAAAAGGGACTCAACTTTATGCCTTTTGAGGTAATAATAATAATAATAATAATAAGTAATAGTGCTTATTTATACTGCTCGCATAGGACTGAAAAGTCCCTTTACTCCAGCAGTAGGCTACTACTAT
>NW_007401975.1:0-785 GCF_000475195.1 Diaphorina citri | reverse complement strand
CATTATCATGTTTTCCAGCAAGCTCATTGGTTACGTTCGTATCTCTTCCAGTTACTTCATCTTCATGTATGTTTGGTACATCTGCATCATCTTTCACCTCGTTGGATACTCCCTTGTTGATGTCTGGGTCGACTGTCACTTCCTTGGACTTGTTGACATCTAATTCTTTTGTTTCCTTGGCTTTGTTGACATCTAGTTCGATTAACTTGTCCAATTCATTTATATCTACTCCCTCGTACTTCTTTTCATCTTCTCTTTCTTCATCACTATCTTCATCCTCGGTTTCACTGTCCGAATCAGTCATTTCTTCGTCCGAAGTTCTGATGGATGCCGTTTCGCTGTTTACATTGCTGATGGCATCTTCCAGCTCTTCCGATGGGTTGAATACAGCGGCGGCTGTATCTTCAAAAGCAAACAACTGGGGATTGGGGTCTATCTGGGTAGGGTTAAATTGGTCGCTGATCGAGGAACTTCTGGACTTGGTCCTACCACACACGATCTGAAACATAGGAGAAAAAGGTGACTCAATCGTATTATTATTATTATGAAGATGTACATACATATAAGAAAAATGTCGTGCTGGGTAACTCCTGACATTTTTTGCTACCATTACCTTTTCTTTTAAGTTCAAGTTGTCCTTTTATAAAGTATTGGGGGAATTAAAGCATAGAATGCTTCAGATTTTGAGAACGGGGGACTGAGTAATTGAGTAATGGGTTAAATGGGTATGAATATGAATGATATCGGGGGAATTGCCTGCTGCCAATTTTTATGCCGGTTGGCGC
>NW_007401974.1:0-785 GCF_000475195.1 Diaphorina citri | reverse complement strand
CCTGTTTAAACTGTTGGCATAATGGGACTTTTTAGTCTTAGCCGACAGTATAAATAAGGTATATTAAATAAAAATAAAAAATAATGAAATAAACCAACAAAATGAAAAGTCCTTGAGTAAAAACAAGGAACTCATTTCGTCCATTATTCCTCCTCTTCGCATTTTACCGTCGTCATACAGGGACGTTTTTCGTCAGCCTCTCAATCAGTCCTACCTAGCTTTGAACTGACATTTGGTTTTGTCTACAAAAAAATCAAGAGTGGATACCCTTCGCACTCGACCTTTGCTATTTCTTTAGCAAGGGGAATTTCAGGCTGGTATCCTTCCTATATAAAGTCCCCCAGCCAGACTTTTTGATGTCATTCAAAGAACAAGATAATCAAATCCAATACTTACTGTTCTATGTCGGTAACTATTCGCTCCAAATCAAACACAGTCTTCATTCTAATCTGCCGCTGATTCACATTGTTGTGCTGACGTAAACTCTCTACGAACCGTTCACACTGTATACGTCTGTAAAACAAAATCATATAATACAATATTATATCTCAAACCCAGTCAGCAGACTTCATTCTAATCTGAATCTTATTCTCAAGGCTAAGAGCAAAGGGTTGACAGTCATTTTCTCATTCATAGAGGAAGGGCCTATTCTGGAATATGTTGTTGTTGTAGCGGCTTTAGCTTTCGCCGAGTGGCGATAGCAGAATAGAAAAGATGTCTTTTTGTATCTGCTATACACCGGGGTGATGGTCTCTAGCTCTAGCCATGTTAAATTGGCTGGCTCG
>NW_007401973.1:0-785 GCF_000475195.1 Diaphorina citri | reverse complement strand
GGAAAAACCTTTTGAAAAATGGAAAATCTCAATTTCCAGACAAACGGTTGCAAAATTTTTACCGGCCGGCCCGGTTTTAAATAGCTCTCAATGAGAAGAACAAACCTATGAAAACCGTTTATCTTTATCCCATACCGTGTTCCAGAAAACTCCGGAAAACCCTTTGGAAAAATGGCAATTTCCAGACAAACGGTTGCAAAAATTTTACCGGTAATAATAAACCCTGTCCTTTTTTAGGAAATAAATTTCGGCTTTTGAAAAGGAAAATGAAAGGGAGAAGGATTGCCGGATTTAAGTATGGAGGAATTTCCGTGATTGGAATTTTGTGGTACCTTTATTTATGTAGGTAGGTAGGTAGGTAGGTAGGTAGATGCCTACATACATAGGTACCTACTATACACAACCTACATTTAATTCAATAGATACAAACTACATTTGTATTATATTATCATGGGGAAGGTTTTCCTGATACTTATATTTTAATCTATATGAAAAATCTCAATTTCCAGACAAACGGTTGCAAATTTTTTACCGGCCGGCCCGGTTTTGAATAGCTCTCATTGAGAAGAACAAACCTATGAAAACCGTTTGTCTTTATCGCATACCGTTTTCCAGAAATCTCAATGAGCAGAACAAACCTGTGAAAACCGTTTGTTTTATCCCATACCGTTTTCCGATATACTCCGGAAAACCCTTTTGAAAAATGAAAAATCTCAATTTCCAGACAAACGGTTGCAAATTTTTTACCGGCCGGCCCGGTTTTGAATAGCTCTCATTGAGAAGAA
>NW_007401972.1:0-785 GCF_000475195.1 Diaphorina citri | reverse complement strand
GGTGCTGGGTCAACACGAGAACACCAGAAAGTAACCCGTTGAAATATTTGCAATCGAAAAATGAGTACAATTTTTTGTTGATGGTGGGATTTGAACCCAGAACCTTCTGGATGGCAAGCAAGCGCGTTACCACTGGACCAAAACCAATGGAAAAAAAGTAGGTATGCACCTAGCTACCTAAGGTATTTAATTTAGCTGGTATTGTAAGTACATACCCATTTGTCCATCGGTAGCAGAAGTTACTATAAGTTGATAATTGAATCAGGTCAAAAAGTAAAGAAAGAATTCGGGTAATTACATCGCAGGTGTTTTGCAACTTTTTTCTCTCTCTTTGCTTTCTTCCCCCCCCCCCATTTGCTTTTTCTGCGTTCAGTTCGCAAAAGAACTTTTTCTCATTCGAAAATTGAATTAAACTATTCGAACTTTCGATTTGAAGTTAAGCACGATTTCGGGATTAGACATTGTTCGTGGATTAAACCGAGTTAAAATTCAAGTTAAGCGTGTATTTATTGTTAGTGCACGCTTGTGTTGGGGCAACTAGTTTTGCATCGTCTCGTCTCAACCTATAGTCCTTAAGGTTTAAGGGCCATTCCCACTACTTGTGAGTTTCATCCAATTTCTTTCCTCGAATGTCCTTTAGGCCATGTTCCATGTATTTTAAAAGAGTGTGTTTCCACTACACAGCTACACACGACATGATTTTCCCTCTCGAACGACAGGACACACAATGTCCTGTAGGCAATGTAATTTAAATGAGTGTTCCCACTACACTCGACACGATTTTT
>NW_007401971.1:0-785 GCF_000475195.1 Diaphorina citri | reverse complement strand
CCATGTTGAAAAGTTTAAAACGGAACAGAAGGGGGGAAGGGAGAAGGAAGGTAATCAAATTCTTGTTTATCCTAAAAAATCTTGATCTGATTAAAAAAATCCTCATTTTGCTGACTCTGAAAAATATTATGATTTTTTTTCCTCAGTCAGGATTTTACAAACTTGCCATTATGTTAAAGCCACCATTTTTCATGTTGAAGTAAGTAGTCCATGTTGAAAAGTTTAAAACGGAACAGAAGGGGGAAAGGGAGAAGGAAGGTAATCAAATTCTTGTTTATCCTAGAAAATCTTGATCTGATTAAAAAAATCCTCCTTATTTTGCTGACTCTGAAAAATATTACGATTTTTTCCTCAGTCAGGATTTTACAAACTTGCCATTATGTTAAAGCCACCATTTTTCATGTGTTTTTTACACTCTCGAAGTGACGAGGTTAATGGAGCTTGTAAAGATATTTATGTTGGGTAATTTACACTTCTAGATACTGGGTCACCTAATGCATTTCGCAAATCTTGAAAAGTTTATCTTTTGTTTTATCGTCTGTCTAGTACCCATCTAGGGGAGCATGCCCGTTTGTGACCAAACGTACCAAAACGCTCTCGCATCACCTCAAACAATCGTAAAAAAAATCCTGGCAGTCCACACTATTTGTATCTCATGAGTCAAAAAAGGATCTGAATCCCCCTATAAAGAGGAGAGGAGGAGGAGGGAGAGAAGACATATTGCCTACAATGTCCATACGTTACCTTACAACTGTTTCCATCCTCCATATTGTACTACCCTGCTG
>NW_007401970.1:0-785 GCF_000475195.1 Diaphorina citri | reverse complement strand
TCGTTTCACCGTTGTTCCCCAACTTTGCCCTCTAATCAACTTCTCTCAGTCCAAGGTCCCAGATTTACGGAATTTGTCCTCGACATTGACAAAATTTGATCTCTGCTTTTGTTAAAGGGACTTTTTTGGTCCCATTCCAACAGTCTATGGACTCTTTAGTCACTAGTGGTTGACCCGTCCTTTGTACGGGATCAGCGTGGCATAAGACTCATAATTTTGAGGTGCTGCCATTTTGAATCGGGATGGAATATGACAAATTTAAATAGCCTATGTCACCCTCAGTACTCTTCTCAACAACCACAAAAAATTTCATCGAAATCGGTCAAGCCGTTTTTTCGTGAAAAGAGGACAACAAAAGGTCCATCAGAGTAACAGCTCCGTAACAGACAGACATACATGTACATGTTTCTGTGTATGCAATAGGTATACAACAATTTAGTCGAATTTCGCGTTATTTTCATAGTATAACTTCTCGCTGTTTCTTATTTTCAAAAAAATGTCATATCTTTTTCTACGTTTCCATTGAAAATTAAAAAGGTTCTCTAATTTTATTTATTAAGAAAAGCACAACTACTAGAATTTCTTCCCATATTGTGATTCTTATTTCACCGTTGTTCTCAACTTTGCCCTCCAATCAGCTCTTCGGAGACTCATGAACCTAACTGTTCTACTCCGTGATACCCATCTCCAAGACATACTACGGGGGAACATGCTATAGCATGGTCATTAAAAACAAGCCAGGAGGAAGAAGATGGGAAGATAGCTCTCTAAAGAAATACCTAATG
>NW_007401969.1:0-785 GCF_000475195.1 Diaphorina citri | reverse complement strand
AATGAGCTCTGATCTCGAAATTTGTCGCGACGACCTATGAACTCAAAGCGAGAAAGTTTTAGATAACACTTCAGTCTTCAGTCGATCATTCAAGACCGGTTTTAGCGTTACCTATGTTAAGCTACACCGAGGAAGGCCAATAAATGGATGGGTGACTTGTACACTATATTGGGAATAAAGGGAGAACGGGCTCTAGTCTTGATTTTAAATCATTACATGAAAGTAAAATTAAAAAATCAAATCAAGAATAATAATAAACTGAATATTAAACAAATTAGGTAGGTAGTAGGTAGGTACATAGGTATTCTTTAACCACGATCGAATAAATTAGGGGCTAAAAAATTCCCGGAGGGACGGGCCCAGCTTGTTTTGAATTGAAAGGAAGAGTCCAAAAAAGTTCTCTGGCTGTGTCTCGAATAGTTCAATAGTCTGGATCTCTGTATGTATTAAACAGTAAGCCGTCCAAACACCGACCCCACACAAACGGTGGTTAACTTCAGTGATCCGTCGAAAGCTGATGCATTCAACATGCTGTTGTTCCTGTCTTCGTCACAGTTTTGAAAATTGAATAGTAGGTAATCCGGTTTAACGCTTTAATCAAAGTATCCTTCAACCAGACTACAAGTCACAACCAGACTACAAGTTATGGTTCTTCAGATGTCAGATCTGAAGATCTGAAGAACCTTAACTTATAGGTAATGGTTACAATTTACAAGTGCCTCTTGTGTTATAAACGGTGGGTGTACCATAAAACCACTTCCCCCCTAACCGACTGACTATAAGCA
>NW_007401968.1:0-785 GCF_000475195.1 Diaphorina citri | reverse complement strand
TACCTGGTCACTACCGGATTGTACTGGAATATGAAGGAAACTGTATACACGGGGGTGATTCAGGATTTTAGCCATTTCCTGTGAGGAGAAAAAACATATTATTTTGAGCTTGAACTTTTGGCCAGGGCTTACAGAGAGAAACAGAAAAAACATATTATTTTGAACTTGAACTTTTGGCCAGGGCTTACAGAGAGAAACAATCAGTGAAATTTATAGAACGATGAATGCAGGAGTTAACAAGGAATCGTTTAAGTTCAGCGATGTAATGCCTGATTTGTATCTGGACGGGTGAACGTCTGAGATAACACATTCTGCCGGTTATTTACGAGTAAGTACTCAGGTCAGCCTCGTGAGGAGAACTAAGGGGCTCATTAAAATTCCAGGGGAAAAGGTGAAACACTGCAGTCTAATACGAATATGTATAACATAACATTGTATAACAGTCATAACATAATACAGTCATAACATAATACAGTCTATTGTTAGAAGTCTGTTAAAGCTCACGTGACGTGATAGTAGTATGTTTCTACCTTTAGACTTAGACCGTCTGACAGAGTTGGGTCTCAAGCTTTTTCCACCACACAGATCCAGGTCTGTCAGACAGTTCGAGTGTGAGTTACTGGCATTACTTGGAATTTATTTATTTGCATAAAGTATACATCATAATATTGCAAGATACATGAAAGAATGAGTATAATGGAAAATTCTGCCGTTTCTGAGCCCATTTATGTTATTAAACTTAGTTTTTTTTTTTTTTTTCAAAATACTCTTTACATACATACATA
>NW_007401967.1:0-785 GCF_000475195.1 Diaphorina citri | reverse complement strand
ATCCATATTATAAGTATTAATAATTATATAATTATCATCTATTATTTATTTAGGTATTTATTAAAATTATTGTGAAGAAATAAAATAAAATGGGTAAGATTGACAGGTAAACACGGTGAGCAGGGCCGTATTTAGATGAGCTGAGGGCCCGGGCCCCCTTCACCGCGAGCTCTTATTTCGTTCCTATACTGAAGCCCAAAAACTCCGAGCATCCCGCCCCTGGTAAGCTATTTGGGCCCCTTCAATGAAATCCTGAATACAACCCTGGTAGGTAAGTAAGTAAGTATGCACATACATACTTTCGACCGGTGCCATAACTACATATACCTAGGTACAACTTATTTAGAATTTGAATTATTATTGCAAAACAATAAAAATACTTCTATAATTGTGAGATATTTAGAAAAAGTGTCACTTGGGTATTGCTATGGTGTGTGAGACACTGTGAGTTGATTTGTTCAGGTTTGCATCAGCAGCACTGCAGCAGAAGCAAAAAAAAAGGTCGGACGATAATGTTGTATGAAGCCTGTAGATTCTACAGGCTTCATACAACATTATCAACTCTAAGGCCTATTTGTGAAACTAGATCGGGGCAATCAATTAAATTATTCAAGAGTTTAAACAGAAACACGGTATCAGCAATGTCCGTTCTATGTTTTAGAGTTTAGACTCTTAAGACCACTTGTTCTTATGATTTCAGAATAATCATGATTTTTAGTCCGTCCTTCCTTTATTATTACAATAGTAATAAAAAGGTATAAGGGACGGACTATTGTATTCGCTTC
>NW_007401966.1:0-785 GCF_000475195.1 Diaphorina citri | reverse complement strand
TAATAATAATAATAATAATAATAATAAAAGATTTACCATTTTCAAACAAATTATTCTAGTGAGAAAATGAATTGAAGAATTGCAAGGTGCTAAATTTAGATTATTTACAGTTTATTTAGTGAATTATTTAGTTCGTACGAGAGTTTTTTTTATCTCACACATTCACTTTTTTATTTACCTATTTATTTTAGTAGGTACCTAAATTTAGCACTTTTTTTTTCTCAATTCATCAATCACATCTCGGCGGTGTAGTGGTCAAGACACTAGCCTGGTAATCAGGAAGGCATGGGTTCAATCTGAGCCGAGGTATGCCATTTTTTTCATCAATACTCGTACCTATACTAGCATAGTAGGGAATTTATTCAAGGATTTCCAGGTATTCCATTAATCCAATCCTTTCCAATGTTAAATTTAACTGGAAAATTCCCTTCATAATAATAATATTATTACATACGAGCAATATGAGTAACTTACCTGCTTACCTATTTACAAAATGTACTGTACCTGCCTGCCTTTTAGGCATCGTATAAAAAAAAGAGGAAAACTCAAGTATAAATTAATATGAATAAATATACCCATGTAATGTTTATGCACGTACATAATACCTATGTATTTAGCTAATATAAATGTGTATTATGTTACACAGAATTCATATCACATTACCTATATTATTATGTATTAAGTTATATTACCTACTACCTCTGAACGTAGGGTGCCTGGTTGTACCTTGGCCCCCAAAATCACTTTTTGATTTTTTCAATTTTTTCTATTAATGTTATTGGCAT
>NW_007401965.1:0-785 GCF_000475195.1 Diaphorina citri | reverse complement strand
CATTCTTGGGACCAACAGCTTGATAAAGTACCATCGCTGTTAATAAAGAAATATTAATTATAATTAATCAATAAAAATATTGAGATTTTAGATGGAGTGCCATTGGCAAAGCTTGTTTAAAGGAAATTTCAATTAATAAATTTTCATTGTCCTTTCCTATGAAGTGCCCATGAACTTAGCACCTCAATACTACGTTATAAAATCAAAAGGGGAAGTATGTAACTGTGAATATAGGAAAAGTACTTCCGACAAATCTGCATTCAAGATATGGTCCTTGATCAACCTTGTACCTTGGATAGAAATTTATATAGCGTCTATTGTAAACATCAGATTTATAATATAAAAATACATATAAAACCGTCGAGAAAAAAACTTTGGGAATTTTTTCCTGAAAACATTACTTTTTGAACTCATCTTATTGGACTACTTGGATAGAAATTTATATAGCGTCTATTGTAAACAGATTTATAATATTGTAAATTACGTATTTACAACACACGCAAGTACACACGTTGCCTGTAGTGCCTACACATGACTCAGTAAAAAAAAGTTGGCAAAATGTTGGTAAAATGGAACGGTGCCAAAAAGAATTGTTTGTTGGAAGTGCCAAATCGGATTTTTCACTGAACTTGACATTTGATATAGTCACATGTCGCAAGAGTGTGTCATTAGATGACTAATAAAACCATTACTATTATTACTATCCGCTAGTAACTACTGCACAAGGTATACTACCAGCTGATAGCCTCACAATAATCCGAAGGATTTCCGAAGTACGCACGTCA
>NW_007401964.1:0-785 GCF_000475195.1 Diaphorina citri | reverse complement strand
CTTTCTAATCTTCTTGATTTTCTTTGATTGTCTCTGACTAGATCATTATCGTGTGTTGCTATTTGTGTTGTAATGTGTGGTATGCTAGATTAAATGAGCTTATGTAAGAAAATACCCGCTTTTGGTTAGACTATCCTTTATTTGTTAGAAACCTACAGATTTCAAATCAGCGCCGAGCGTAACAATTGCAGTTTGCACTGAAAAGTCTATTGTTTTCACGGTTTGGAACTAAAGTTCCTAGGTACCTATATTTCGAATTAGATTTTGGCACTCGGCTTTTTCATTATTTTTGGAAAACTGAATAGATCACCTTGTGATTATTTTTTTGTAAACTGTGATAGACTTTTTTTAGTTATATAATTTTTTATTTCATTTCTAAAGTTAAATTTTTATTTTATGTGCGAAGAAAGTTTCACGATTTATTCAAATTGAAAAAATAGAAAATTCAAATGACTTATTTAATTTTCACTTAAACTCTTGTCTAATGTTGAAGTCTTTGAGATAATCACGTCAAATAATTCTAATTATCCACGGTTTTCTGTAGGAGTTTTCTAATTTCTACCTCAACATCTTCACTAACTATCAACGATAAACACGAAATCAATAATAACTGGATTTGATTACCTAGGATGACTTGTGATTTCAAGTTACACTGATATTGAAATCAATATTGATGATTCAGGTTAACAATTTCATCCTCAACATTCCCCGTATTAATCCTTTCAGAATTTTTTGTTCCCTTGTGTACGTGTCCTCGTACAAATTTCTTAATAATAAAAACAACT
>NW_007401963.1:0-785 GCF_000475195.1 Diaphorina citri | reverse complement strand
ATATCTCGAGAACGGTAAGAGCTAGAGACTTGAAATTTGGTATTTAGCTGTCAAATGTGACAAGGATGCGACACGAAAGACCGGTTAAGACCAACGGTTGGCGGCATTTTACCGCTTTTTGGCGGTTTTCGGTGTAATTTAACAATATATCGGGAACGGTATAAGCTAGCTAGAGACGTTCACAAATGTGACAAGGATGCAGCACAAAACGTTTGGTTAAAACAGGAGCTGCGGTTGGCGGTATTTTGACCGCTTTTTGGCGGGTTTTGACCGGATAAGGAAAGTCGTGTGATGTTCACAACAGATTTTTGGTAACAGAAATGGCGCCTGTACTAAACCATAGGCTGTTTTAAAGTTCGATTTGCTTTTTTGGCGTGATAACGCCTGTACTAAACCATAGGAAATCCAAGATGGCGTGCCATCGGAATCGGCTCCGTTTCCGAAAGTTTCCCGCAAGGAAAATACACCTAAAGATTTCAGGACGAAGAAATTATTCCTGGCTGTAAAACCTGAGGGGCGTGTTCCCTGGGGGGCCGTAAGTGCCCGGGGTTCCGTGGGCTTTGGGATTAGGATATTTCTGGAAGTCCTGGACCCACGCAACCTGTTAGAACCCGGCGTTAAGGTAAGATCTGATCAAATATGAAATTATATGTTTCCACTGATCAAATTATCCTTTTCCACCTATCTGTGTTTGGATATCTTTACATTTTGATATCTTTGCCCCTCAATACTTCACTTCAGATATAATTACATCCATCTAAAGTTCTAAAGGTTAGCTCTTATTA
>NW_007401962.1:0-785 GCF_000475195.1 Diaphorina citri | reverse complement strand
CATTTCTATTGTGTGACACATTTTCATTGTGTTTTACATTTACTTCTGAATTCTTTGTAGTAAATAATAAAATTAATAGTGGGTATGTACCTACAATCTAGATATTTCTTCAGTTACACGTACATGTAAATGGAAAACGGTGATTTTATCAAAGTTGACTCTCAAAAAGGCTGCTTCTTTTCTAATCAAGCGCTTTAACAATGTGCAAGCTGACAATTTTCAACTCTTCTTTAATATTTTCTTTATTTTACTTTTCTTTATTTTTTCTGTTTTTCTTTCTTTATTTTTCTTTATTTCTTCATTTTCTTTATTCTTCATTTTTTCGGTCTATTCTCTTTCACTATCTCTTTTCTTGTAAATTCACTTTCTTCTCCTTTCATCCTCACTCCTCACCCAAAACTCCCGAAACTCCTCTCGCTCAATTTATCACTTTCTCTCTCATATATTTCACGTTTCTCTTTTCTCTGAGGTTGTGTCTCAATTAAATTTAATTGTTTTCTCGTAGGTAGGTACTGTTTATTTTTTTAATTTTCAAATATAGGTACCGGCGTATTGTTGTTGTGCCGAACACTCTTCATTTAATCTATTCTTCTCTTTGATTCTATTTCTTCTTCCATTCTGATGTTCAGAGACAGAAATGCATCAACTGTCAAGATAACTCGAGTTCAGGATCGTATTCAAGGGGGTTTGTGCAGGAGTTAAAAGACGACAAATAGGGTAAGTGTACCATTTATTCGCCCACCTAAAAAACGTACCATTTATTGGCCCACCTGTACCATACGCCA
>NW_007401961.1:0-785 GCF_000475195.1 Diaphorina citri | reverse complement strand
GTCGTCGCGACAAATTTCAAGATCAGAGCTCATTTGTGTGAGAAAATGTGAAAAAAAAAATCCCACAATTACTCAATTTACTTTAAGTCACCCATCCATTAATTGGCCTTGCTCGGCGTAGCTCAACATAGGTGACGCTAAAAACGGTCTTAAATGATCGACTGAAGTGTTATCTAAAACTTTCTCGCTTTGAGTTCATAGGTAGTCGCGACAAATTTCGAGATCAGAGCTCATTTGTGAGAGAAAATGTGAAAAAAATCCCCCAAAAACCAGTTTTTTGGTTTTTTGGCTTTATGGTTTTCTGGACAAAATTTGCACCACCATTTTCGTGTTCCTGGTAAAAAGACCTTTAATTTGATATATAGGGTCGGACTATTGTATTCGCTTCGGTGTCGTCTGTCTGTCAGTCTGTCCCCATAGATTCCATAGAAGGACTTATCCAAACCTGGTCGACCTATGTATGTATATATCAAATTAAAGGTCTTTTTACCAGGATCACGAAAGTGGTGGTGCAAATTTTGTCCAAAGAACCAAAAAAAAAGAAAAAAAACTGGTTTTTGGGGGATTTTTTTTTTTTCAAATTTTCTCACACTAATGAGCTCTGATCTCGAAATTTGTCGCGACGAACTATATAAACTCAAAGCGAGAAAGTTTTAGATAACACTTCAGTCGTTATTTTAAGACCGGTTTTTTTTTTTTGTTTTTTTTTTCAACAAAATACTCAAGTATATTTATTTACAATACATGGACAGCCATAACATAATAAATTAAAAGAAATAACAATA
>NW_007401960.1:0-785 GCF_000475195.1 Diaphorina citri | reverse complement strand
TAATTTTAATTTTTGTGCTTATTTTACCTTTTTTATGTAGAAAGATATGATGAAATTTGCACGAATGATTGCTCGCAACAGATGGACAACAACAAAAAAATCAGAGAGAAAAAGGGCCTAAAAAATGTACCTTTTATTTGCTTACCTAGTTTTGGGTACCAATTATCCTTCTAATTTCTTCCAGTTTTCTAAATAAACGAGCAGAAAAGAGGAAAAAATCATCAGAAAGGGAGGGGGGAAAATCAAAGAGTCGAAAAATGACCGAATTTCCTTTTGTAGGTATTCTAATTTGCTTGTTCAATAAATTCAATGCAGACAGTTTATTAATGCTCTAACTGTTTTTTAACAATTTTTTAATGCTCTAACTTATTTTATGAAACAAGGCTCAATACGTTGAGCATCTAATCTTCCTTGTAGGAATAAAAATGTAGGAGGAAGATTTTCATTTTTATATGCTCTTACATAAAGTGAACAATTATTTATTGTTATTATCTTTTCCTTCTTCCACTCTTCCTCCTCTGGTTCTCCTCTTCCCCTCATCTACACCCCCTTCTTATTTTACTTCTTATTTTTCTCCTCCCCTTTCTCTTTGTTATTTTTTCTGCTCTGATTCATCCTCCCCAATGTTCTTTTTTTCATTCTCCTTCTCCTCCTCCACCTCCCCTTCTTCACTTTTCTTTCTCATTTATCTTCTTCTTCCTCCTCCCCCTCCTCCTCATTTTCATATTACTCCTTTTTCTCATCCTTGTTTTTTTCTCCTCTTCCTCTTTTCTCTCACCATATCA
>NW_007401959.1:0-785 GCF_000475195.1 Diaphorina citri | reverse complement strand
TCTCCAGAAGATCTTTCTTCTCGTGACGAACCTGATGGCGAATAGTGTAGTCACCTGGGAAGAGAGAAAAGATTCAGATCATGAAATATTTGTGGTAGTTGTTGTTGTTGTTGTTGTTGTTGTTGTTGTTGTTGTAGTTGAATGGTGATGGCAGAATTTGTGGTAAAAGAGAGAGCCTCTTCACAACTTTTATGGATATCAGAGCCTCTGATATCATCAGAGCATTACCAAGTGCCGCTATAAATGAATTTCCATGAAATTGATCAGGCCTATTGCTCTTTTCTGAGTGATATTTTTCTTCTTTTTCAAGTGATTTCTGCAGTTCACTGGATCACAATTTATTTAAGAACTAAAAACCAATGGGGCTTGAAAACCAGCAAAATTCCTTTTTGTGCCGAAGATAATACATACCTACATACCATACCCTAGGACTCACCTGGCTGAGGGACCTTAAACAAGGAGCAGATCAGTGTCTTACTGTAGGACTATAGATAGGGATCAGAGCAGCCAAACTCTAACCAGCCTGGCTAGCTGGAGGTTACAAAGGGTTTATCATGCTTCAAAAGAAAAGCACAGGTCCTCATGATGCTTGACTGTGGTTCGGGACGGGCCAAGTAATCTTGGCTAGAGACCATGAACCCCCTTTGGTACAGCTACAACCCTAGGACGCAAGTGCTACGAGTAAACTCTTACCTTTCTCCAGCTTCACATGGTACTTCTCAGAAAAGGCATCTCCAGAGGCTAGTAATCTCTTGTGAGCATCATGTAGCATCCATAGCTGAGAC
>NW_007401958.1:0-785 GCF_000475195.1 Diaphorina citri | reverse complement strand
GTGCACTCAGCCTCGTGAGGACAATTGAGTAGCTACTTTAATCGAGTAGCAACCAGTGGTGGCATTACCAGAGTAAAATGAAAAATTATAAATATGGCAGAAATAGTACAGGAGGCTCTTAGTAATGCTGTGATATCCACAAAAATTGTGAAGAAGCTCTCAGCTTCACCACAAATAAATCATGATGATTTAGCTGCTGCTTGCAGTGCTTGCCATGTGCTTTGTAATGGAGACATTATGATTTGATTTAATTTTTACACTGCTGTATCATAATACTCGTAGGTAACTAGGTACCTATGCACCAGGAACATGGTACATGTATTCAACGGAGCATGGTCGCTATATGTTTGGCTCTTTATTGCGCAGTTTTAGTTAAAAATTCTTATGTAAGTAGGTAAACTATATGACATGTTGGAGTAGGTAGGTACCTCTATTCCTATATACCTACCTAGGTACCTATAAGGATACCAATGTATGTACGTATAAGAAACTAGGTACCGTACCTATGTATTTATCCAACTATCCAAGTACCCACTTATAAGAATTCAGATTTCAGATGCATCATTAGGTAAGTTGCAGCGACATGCACTCGAATTGCAAATGGGTAGCTTCCAATATGTATGTATGTATTTCCGTAGAAACAGTACCTAATACCTAAGTATTAATCTGACATAGAAAAATTTAGAAATTTCTACCATCCAGATTTCATGAAAAAAGCAACTCGTATGTAAACCTGTTTAGAGAGAAGAGCATCTAATAAAGAGAACTTGTATGCCATGATATAC
>NW_007401957.1:0-785 GCF_000475195.1 Diaphorina citri | reverse complement strand
GGAAAATCCTACAATGCTGCAGTGAGCACCAAAGTTGTGACATAATAACACAAAGAAACTGCATTTACATTTTTACATAATTCTACCTAATATCCTAATTTTCAAGCAAAAATTATCTACGTTCAACTTTCAACTACGTCTAAGTAGATACCACTAATTAGCAAAGATCCGTAAGTACTACAGTAATCGCTAATCAGGAACCTATTTGGGTGGCATTAAAGTAAGATTATTTGAAATTTAGAAAATTTTCTCCCGAGTACTTTAACTTCTTTTCATTCAGATTTCCAAACACATTACCTCCCTCTTCTTTTCCCTTTTCTTTCATTTTGGCATGAATCTTTTTATATATGTAAGGTGTAAGGTATCTAGATACAATACTTTTTCTTATTTAGATTTCCGCTTTCCTTCGTGTCTTTATCTGCTTTTATTTCTATCTCTCTCCTTCTCACGTCCCTAAAAACTAGCTGTAGGATTTTGCAGCAAAATATTACCAACAAGAGTAGATACAAATAGTAATAATAACAGTAGTAAGCAGCAATGAAAACAGTTATAAGTAGCAATTTCCTTCTATCTCCCTATCTGATGTCCCTGATCTCTAAAATGCAAGATGATAAATGCAAATGAGGGGATATTATCGTTATTATTAGCCTGTGCTGACTCTCATTTGAATAGCTGATGCTGATTGTCTTTTATTTCTTGTGCTGATCTTCAGAGAATGTCAGAAGTTATTCAGTATGAGACTTTAAGAAGTGAATGCAGAATGGCCAGATCCACCAGACTCAAGC
>NW_007401956.1:0-785 GCF_000475195.1 Diaphorina citri | reverse complement strand
TAAAATTCAAAATGCACTCTTTGAAAAGTCAGGCCAGAAAACAGTCCCAAATATTTTCATCAATGGTAAACATATTGGAGGGTGTGATGCAACTATGAAATTGTTTGAAGATGGAAGCATAACTAAACTACTTGCAGCAACCCCTAGTACAAGCAGTTCTTCAGTGAGCAATACAAATGTTGAACAAATCATTTTGAACAATAAGTTGGTTGTGTTTGGTGAGGTTGATGACAAGTTGAAACAAGAGCTTCAGTCTTACAATTATATCCAACATGAACTGACAGATGCTGCCAAGCAAAGATTTTATGAACGAAGTGGAAAGAAGTTGTATACGTACATATTCCATAACCAACAACAAGTCACTGTAGATGAGTTGAAGACATTTGATACAACTTTCTTGAATATCGACGAGTACATCAACCATAATAAAATTATAATCTACAGCAAGACTCATTGTCCTTACTGTAAGCAAGCCAAGGCATTGTTAGCAGATAAGGACTATAATTTCCAAGTTGTAGAGTTGGACAAGTTGCCTAATGGCGCTCAAATACAGACAGCTCTATTTGAAAGAACAGGTCAGAAGACAGTGCCTAATATTTTCATTCATGGGAAACACATTGGTGGTTGTAGTGACTTGTTGGACATTTATCATGATGGCAGATTCTATGATTACTTGGATAATAACTTCCAGACGTATGATTATGATTTGTGTGTGATTGGTGGTGGCTCTGGTGGAATATCTGCAGCTAAGGAAGCAGCCTCCATGAACAAGAAGGTCGCCCTGT